>NC_042997.1:194049688-194057188 GCF_006345805.1 Octopus sinensis | reverse complement strand
TTGTAGCGCGAGGCCAATGTGAGAAATTACTGATAGGAAAGGATTAAATTTGTACCCAGAGACTGGCCATTCACTTTGAATTGCTCATTGTATGTAGACTGTAAAATTAAATATACTAAGGATGTAAAAATTAGAGCTTATTCTGGGAGACAGCATAATTAAACAGTATTTCGTCAGTTTCTAATGTTGAGCTCATGTGAGTTTGACAGAAGTATTCCGGTGTAACTAACGATAATTCTTGAATTGATCATGAAAATGATGTCTTTTCCACTGTACCAGTAACTTACTCCATGGAACATTACGTGACTAATTATGCATTTAACAGGAAAATATCGAATTACTGTTTTTAGGAAGCTTGTTGTAAACTGAAACTGTTCTTTAGTTATTAAATACTTTAGATTGATTAGAAGTACACGATTTCTTAGATTCTGAAAGATGACTCTATAAATGATACTCGGATCCGACATTTTATGATTGATGAGAAGTCTTTAAATCGATTAGAAATGCAGGCGGTCAAGACTTAAATTTCTATGGTTTTACATTTTTAACCACGTACTATATTAGCTCTGTAGTAGGTTTAAAACTTCAAGTGGGATTCGAATAAGAATGGGGTAATATTTTAAATTTTAATCTTATAACCCCTACAGCCAATCAAAAGTGAACTTAAGAAGAAAATTATTCCAATATTATAATAATCGATTGAGGTAGTGAGCTGTCAGAATCGTTGCTATATATTTCTTTACTACCCACAAGGAGCTAAACACAGAGGGGACAAACAAGAACAGACAAACGGATTAAGTCGATTACATCGACCCCAGTGCGTAACTGGTACTTAATTTATCGACCCCGAAAGGATGAAAGGCAAAGTCGACCTCGGCGGAATTTGAACTCGGAACGTAACGACAGATGAAATACGGCTACGCATTTCACCTGGCGCGCTAACGTTTCTGCCAGCTCGCCGCCTATAACGGAAAAAATGCCCCTAAGCAGTTTTTCCGACTTTACTTTACATTCTGAGTTCAAATGCCCCCGGGGTCAACTCTGCTTTTCATCCTTTCGACGTCAATAAACTAAGTATCAGTTGAGCACTGGGGTCAGTGTATTCGATTTTCTCCCTACCCCGAAATTGCTGGCCTTGTGCCAAAATTTGAAACCAATATTGTGATAATCGACAGTACTTAGATTTTCTCTTGTATCAAACTAGGTTCATACGGGAGCGATAGATATAATCACCTGATTTGCAAAATTAACCATTTCACTTCAACTTACATCTCTTATAATCCGGAAAATCACAAAATCTGAGGAAAGTGGCCAGCATGTAACAATGTAGGTAAGCTTTTGACAAAAAAGATCATGAACCGAGTTCGAGAAATTTCCATTCCTGAAATAAGTCGTGTGACTTTATTTATGTCAGCATATATACCCAGGAAGTTTGGTTACGAAGTCTACTTTTTTAATCTCGTTGATCCGGGTTCGATCTTACTGCATTTGAACTTCATGTTGTTGAGTAAAGAGACAACTCTGCTTATAGAAATCATTCTGATCAGATGAAGCACTTTTACAGTTGTCGATTTTTTACGTTTTTTTTTTTTTTCAGGGAAAGAAATGCAACATCCATAATCCTTTATTTTTTCAGTCCCTAACTTGAACGAAAAATAGAGCAAGTTATGTTCAAATCGGAGACCTGGACTGAATGTTTGCAACAGAGTGGATTCTGCTAGAGACTCGCAAGAACCAGGTGATAGTGTTGAACCGGGTTTAGGACTATATGTTGAAGTGCAGAAAGTAATGAACGGGAAAAACGCTTTCTCATCACTATCTGTTCTTTGACGTAGCTTTTACTGCTTTGCTATCTGTTTGATTTATCTCTGTTGGACGCCAGCTCCGCCATATTGCTTCAAACTTCAACTGAATCTCCTTCGTTATAAAATACCGAACAGAGAGAGTAAAGCGTTTCTGTTTTCTTGCTTGTTTTGAGTTTTAACTCTATGGTGAATGGAAAAGTTTGATCGACACTCGGATTGTTTGCTTGTTAGTACAATATAAGAAAAATTGATTGAGATGCAGCAGTAGGTTACACGTGTCTAGATAGATCGAGTTTGCCAACCAAGTTCACAGAATAGAAAGACCTGAAACAAATGTGACCATTTTGAATTGGTAATTAGATATACCGACTTCCAAGGAGTAAAAGGCAAAGATGGCCATGACAGAATCTGGACGCAACGCCTATCGACTCAGCACAAATATAGCAAGACATTTTGTCTCCTCGCAAATATCTCCGCAAATTCACTTCCTGTGAGTTAGTGCATCAATATTATATATATTTCTTTACTGCCCACAAGGGGCTAAACATAGAGGGGACAAACAAAGACATACAAAGGGATTAAGTCGATTACATCGACCTCATTGCGAAACTGGTACTTTATTTATCGACCCCGAGAGGATGAAAGGCAAAGTCGACCTCGGCGGAATTTGAACTCAGAACGCAACGACAGACGAAATACCGCTAAGCTTTTCGCCCGGCGCGCTAACGTTTCTGCCAGCTCGTCGCATCAATATTATATAATTGTATATGATACGGCAAATGCGCATGGCCTAGTAGTTAGGGTGCTACAACATAAACATTCTTCAAAACAATTCATTCTAAATGAGGTAGTGTTTCAGTATGGTTTGAACTTACAATAGTTAAAAATACATAATAAACTAAAGGCTTTATTTCGATATTTTATAAGCTATCTAGGCGTAGGAGTGGCTGTGTGGTAAGTAGCTTCTTACCAGACAGACGTGCTGTTTTTTGCTCCGGCAAATGTCACGTGTTAACGTGAATTATTGAACATTTTACGGCAACACGTAGGACATTTTGGATATTTTTGGAAGCATAGTGAGGTTTATTGTTTGCCGTTGATACTTTTTTGGCATTAATGTTAATTAGTGTTAACACTTTTCTGCGCGCAATAAGCTTCACTTTGCTTCGGATGCATTTGTTCTGCCTGTTGGCGTATTTATTGTCTCATCTTTTAGTGAGAATTGTGTATTTTGAAGAGGCATAGCCCCTCCTCAAAAATTAATTTGTTCGCTTGGATTTACCACGGAGAACCAATTGTGCTTGGATTTACCACGGAGAACCAAGTGTGCTGCAACTAGGAGTACCCTGTTTCGTGAGGATTACCAGTTGCAGAACTGTGTTGCCATTATTTGAACTGTCTTCCTTCGTCCTTTTCTCTGTTCTGTCTTTCTGTTCTGTCATTGTGTTTTTTTCTTATTGGACTTTGAACTTTTAGTTGAACTTTTTTTCAAAATCATGGCAACAAAAGAAACCACTGCTTTGAATGTGAGGTTGTCCCACCCAAGCAGTGGATTGAAAGTCTTGAGAAGAGGACGGTGGTCCTACGAACCTATTCTAGGTCGCGTGGAGCTATCGCCCTCTTCGACAGGAGCACCATAGAGAAAGAGTTGGGGGACCACCTACCAACGATAAAGTTTATTTCTCGGGGGAGTAAATTTGCAACGGTGTGGTTGCTGTTTGGTACCCCCGAGGAAGCTAGCAGATTTGCTAGCGAGCCACTGGAGGGAGAAGAAATTTTGTTCCTCCCCTCGTATTGTGGCAGAAAAGTAAAAAGAGCCTGGGTTTGTGGGCTGCCCCCGGGCACGGAGGGGGAATGGATCGAGAAGACCATCCGGCGAGGCCTGGGGGATAGCGGACCCAGGCTACTGAGTGTGAAAATGGCTCCCGCGGTCGCCTGGGAGGGGTCAAAGGTAACTTTGATCCTGTGGACACCGGTGGCCGTGGGAGAAATGAAATTCCCGGACTTCCTGAGAATGGCTGGGCACAGGTACCCGGTGATACTCGAGGGACGCCCCCCCCCCAAGTGTCACCTGTGCCTGAAGCCGGACATATCAAGAGGAATTGTCCCGGGGGCCGTGGTGGTGCCCCGGAGCATGAAGGGGAAAAGGCGCCCGCCGCCCCCTCAGTGGAGAGGGAGACGGTGGAAGTCGTGGAGGAGGTTGCCTCCACGAAAAGAAAGAGACAGGCGAGCAACAATGACTGCTCGCCAAAGAACGCTCAGGTGGCGGAGGGGGATAGCGATCCCCCGTGTCTGGTGACGGAGTCCCCTGGGTCAGCAGTCTCCCCCAAAAGAAGGAGGAGAAAAAGAAAGAAAGGTCGGGCGGCTGATATCCATGAGCCGCAGACGTTGGCGGGAACTGTGCCGCGAACGAAAGAACTGAACGTATTGGTCCTCTTCTATAGAGGAGGAGAAATTGAAAAAAAAATGATGAAGAGTACCACAAGGGAGCTCCTTTAGCCTTCACACAGGACCCCGAATGGCCTCCGCAGATAGCTGTGGAGGTCGTGGCGTTCGACGTGACGCTTGGGCTAAAGGAGCTCAATGAAGATTATAGCTTGGTCCCGGGCGACGCGAACTCGGACTTGATTACGTTCTGAGGGAGGCGTGTATGATGGTGGAGGGCGCGGGCACAAGCTATTTCGAGGACGATATGTAATTATTGAACTGTTAGTATTAATAATGGACTGCTAAGTCCAAAAATTGGAAAATTGAAAGAGGTTTAATACCTCGTTTTGCATTTTTATTAATAATGGACTGCTAAGTCCAAAAATTGGAAAAATTGTAAGAGGTTTAATAACTCGTTTTGTGTTTATCTTTAAAAAGAACAATGTTTTAGAGAAGCGAAAGTCGGCGGGCGCTTTTTGTCTTCTCCCATCCTTATCATCTGTCTTTCATTATCATTCACTTCATTAATGTCCTCGTCCAGCCCGCAAAGCTAACTTAATCTGTGTACTGCCTTTATGGCAAATGTTTTGAAATAAAGTAGCTTGTTTACCAACCACGTGATTCCGGGTTCAGTCCCACTGCGTGGCACCTTGGGCAAGTGTCTTATACTATAGCCTCGGGCCGACCAAAGCCTTGTGAGTGGATTTGGTAAAATGGAAACTGAAAGATGCCCGTCGTATATATGTGTGTGTGTATATGTTTGTGTGTCTGCGTTTGTCCCCCCAACATCGCTTGACAACCGATGCTGGTGTGTTTACGTCCCCGTAACTTAGCGGTTTGGCAAATGTGACCGATAGAATGAGTACAAGGCTCACAAAGAATAAGTCCTGGGGTCGATTTGCTCGACTAAAGGCGGTGCTCCAGCATGGCCACAGTGAAATGACTGAAACAAGTAAAAGAGTAAAAGAGTAAATGAGTAAAAGAGTATCTACTTTTATCTTTTGACAGAATTCCATCTCAGAACTGCAAAGTATTGTTAATGTCCTGTTAATTCGTTTAACATTTAATATCAGATCAAAATTTTCCTCATCTCAGTAACTAGATAAACTTGTGGGTAGAAGTATAGAAACAAATTTGTTATAGATGGTTCTTATATTGAATTAATATACTGCAAGAGTTCCGTTAAACTAGCGATACTTACATTGCAGGTTTATACGGCTCAGTTCATCTAATTTTTCAAGAACTGCTACCAGACTTTTAAGAAATGTTACTTGTAAAAGACTGGCAGCACTCCAATGGAAGATTTATCTCTTATCCAATGAACATCATAAAACAAGAGATACAGTATTCAATAGCATGTACGGACTTAACAGATGCACTGCAATTTCAGGAGAGCATATACAGGTAAAAATGAACATCAGGGATGAAATTAGCTTATGTTAAAAGCCCAACACCAAAATATAGGTCCCAGGTTGATTTTTTGAGACATATTTTTTCTTGGAAGAAGTGCATTATACACACATGCTATCAAATACGGTGTCTACCCTTTCTTGGGAAGTGTTTGAAACATATAGTTCGCATGACTAAGAACCAGAAAAATAATTCGAGAAACACGTTAAAATAATATAGTAATTTACTTAGCTCTATAACGCATAAGTTATCAAGATGAACAGGAAATATTCTTTTAGTTTAATTAAAACTAAGAAATGTTCCGGATATAAAATAGTATTACATAAGTATATAGAAGCATATGTAATACAGGTGTAGAAACAATGATGTCGTTAAAAAGTTTGCTTCAAAGCCGCATGATTCCAGGATTCGATCTCATTGTACAGCACTCTGGGCGGGCTAGTAATATCTTCTACTATAGCCTAATGTTAATCATTTCGTTGAGAGAAACCCTACGAAGACCCTCTTAACTATCTATCTATCTATCTATCTATCTATCTATCTATCTATCTATCTATCTATCTATCTATCTATCTATCTATCTATCTTTTGTTTTTAATTATTCAAATTCTTCTTCTGAAGTAGGAACTGGTTTCTAAAAAAGATACAACGCTCCATCGCAGGAATGTAGTTTACGAAAACAATGTCACATTCTAAACTTGAGAATGATCTTGCATATTTTTACTGTTCCACTTATAGATTGTATTTGTAAAGTACGAAAAAGTAGTTGATTACTTTTTTTCTGAAAATTCAAGCTTATATAGACTGTCAGTTAGGCATTTACTTACAAAACCAAGTGCACTAATTAATATTGGTATAAATGTAAATTTGTAACTCGGATATAGAAGCTGTATGTATGTATGTAAGACATCAAACTCATCAAACTCTATCAAACGCTACAACATCTGTCTGTGTTCAGACTGTCTCTGCACAGGAGACACCCAGACTTCGGCCTTCAATTAATCTTTTCTCTTCGTTCTTTTGCGCCACATGGTCTCAACTTACCTCTCAACTTACCAACCTCACCACTTCTCTTCATTTTACACTAGCTCCACATGGATTCCCACACATCTCCCACATTCAACTGCCCCTCCACCTACACATCTGCATACCGTCCACCTCGGTACCCTCAAATACACGCATCACTAGACACACCCCATACACACTGTTCAACTCATTCACTTCACACGCCATTATACACATATCCATAACACCTTCAAACACGCACACAAGTTACACACGCACACACGTTATGCACGCACACACACACAAACATCAAACTCACTTGCCCTTATTCACACACAGACACTTACACACTCACACACCATTCTCAAATATACACTTGTTGGGATCACCATCATATCACCACCATTATTATCTCCCTTCCATAGAACCTCTTTTTTCAATCATTTGCCACGTTGGATCTCTGAACACTACACGTTTTTTCCCATTCTCTCTCTATTTATTTTCTCTTATTCTTTTCTGTCGAAGAGCGTAGGCTCGAAACGTAAAAGACTTTTCCATTTTTCTCGAGTGTCAAACTAATACACTTGCTTGTTGTTCCTGCACCTGTCTTCATCTTTTGTTTTTCTATAAATTTCCACTATGTATGCATGTATGTATGTATGTATGTATGTATGTATGTATGTATGTATGTATGTATGTATTATGTCGTTTCCGAGCTCGATTGTATGTTTACAACGGTCTAAAAACAGGTGTTGTATGTGTTGGGTCACTTTATGTTGTATAACTTAATGACTCGATATGTTTAACGAAAACTGTTTCCAGCACAGCCTACATACATACATACAAACATACA
>NC_042997.1:194013633-194036133 GCF_006345805.1 Octopus sinensis | reverse complement strand
GATGCTGGTGTGTTTACGTCCCTGTAACTTAGCGGTTCGGCAAAAGAGACAGATAGAATAAGCACTAGGCTTACAAAGAATAATACCCGGGGTCGATTTGCTCGTCTAAAGGCGGTGCTCCAGCATGGCCACAGTCAAATGACTGGAACAAGTAAAAGAGTAAAAGAGATATGTATTTATAAATGTATGTGTATTTATGTGTGTGCGTATATGTGTGTATACGTATATATATATATATATACATGTACGCTCGTCCACACACAGACGCAATTATTACCATTGCTGTTGTTGTTGTTGTTGTTGTTGTTGTTATTTTGTGTCTAGACGAACATTGGTTGAACAGCAAATTATTCAACAGTTGAACGTAGAAATATAATTACACAAAAAAGATTTGTTCATTTAATTACGAGTGTATAATGTATGTGTGTTGTGTATGTGTGTGTGATTATACATAAAACAGCTACATGCATTCATTCAAATACATATTCTCCAACACACACGTTCATACATACATAATCCATGCATACACGTTCATGATGACATATATTCATTTATCAATACACATATATATATATACATTCGTACATATATTCGAACGCCGGTACATGCATATTTACATACATGTATACATATAAATATATATACACACACATACATATGTATGTTAATACTTGATTTTAAGTCAATTTATATATATATATATATAGAATTCAACATTAAAGTGGATTACTAAATAGTTTCAGTAGAGTACATATTTATTAGAATTCGAAGTCACTATCACCCACTTCATATGTGTGCGTATGTGTGTGTGTGTGTGTATGTGTGTGTAAGACCTCAGAGCGACACTGACTGAGGGACAGTATCCATCCTCACTTATAGATGATAGAATTAAGCGTGCAAAGAATTTAGACATTAAAACTCTAAGGGAAACAAAGTGTAACACCACACCACATCTCAAAACACTACCGTATATATCAACTCACAACTCTAGAAACAATGTGGCATACAACACTATTGTACAAAATCTCCTATGCTCACCAGGGATACAAAAATGAACAACATTCTGAAAATATAAATTCATCAAATGCTAAAAAGCAACACAAATCGCTGAAACGACTTCTTACAAATGCGAAGCTTTACACAACAACCACGAAACCAATGGTTAAAAAATGTGGACCCCCAAACTGTGGGACATGCCCCAATCTTTTGGAAGACTCGCATTTCCTATTCAAGCAAAGAGAGGGGTTCACAATTAAAACCAACTTCACTTGTGCTTCTGAGAGAGAAAGTCTAAGGTATGTTATAACTTGTTCAGGTTATTGACATAACTATATAGGACAGACAAGTATGACACTTTGACGGAGAATTACACTACATAAGGAACAAATCCTCTTCCCACAGTACAAACAGTTTCCTTTGATATAACATATTGAGAAATGTGCAGGTAATATCCAACCAAACTTTTCCCTATCTACCAGGGCAAAGGAACAATTTCTGTACAAGAACGTTTAAATAAAGAAAATCTATTTATCGATAAATACAGAACATGTCTAAATATGAATGCATAACCAGCTTTGGTCTCAGTATATATTTTAATTCATGTTCACATACCCATCACTGAAAATACTTCATCTCACTACTTTAGATTTTGAGTTTTTGTATATTTATTTATTCCTTCCCCAAAATATGAGCAGTTTCCTCCCCTGTCCCGAATAATAGCGATCACTAATTACCTTAGATTATTCTACTTGTTGACTCATTTTATTCACAAACCCCCATACACAACATGGACTAAAATCTTCTTAAGAAAATACGAAATTACAATAATTTCAAGTGAAGCCGGTCGACAAATGCAATAGTCTTTCATTTATAAAGTATATTAAAAAGTATAAAACTATGTAAACTGTATGCATTTTCTTTCTTTTATTATACACACACACACACACACACACACACCACACACACACACACACACACACACCACACACACACACCACACACACACACACACATATATATATATATATATATATATATATATATATATATATATATATTGCACTACAACTCACCACGTGGAGATAATCGAAATTCTCCTCCCGTTTTCTTAATTATATATTTAAGATAATCTTTACTTAGAAATGGATGCGTAGCCTTCAGTCATATAATAATATAAATAAATATATAAATATATATATATATATATTTATATATTTTATCAGTTTCAGCTCAAAGCTGTGGCCATGCTGGGGTATCACCGTTTTGCTACACTGTTATTATTGAGAACCTCCTCTGATATGTGGCATTTGGTGAATAGGAGAGGTTGATGTCATTGCCTTCATTTGCGCCTCCGGCCGTGTGGTAGGCTTCTCTGGGACTCTTGACAGGAAGAGATCCAGTTTTGTTTTGAAAACACCTACATCCACTTTGTGCAGGTTCTTCAGGCTCTTTGGGGGAATTTTAAAAAGCTGTGGGCCCTTGAAACCCAGGCAGTAACTGGTCCTGAAGAGCGATGGCATTGTTGGGATCTTTGGCACTGTGCAGAGGTGATTCGTTCTGTCGTTTGTCTAGTTTTCAATGCCAAAATTTGGCACAATCCCTTTCAGAACCTTCCAGATGTATATTACTACATATCTCTCCCGCCTTCGTTCAACCTTCCCCAATAGCTGAGCTGTCGTAACGAGACGTCCTTCTTTGTGAAGCTTCGCTGGATTACTTCAAGATCCGCTGTTAATTTTACACGGTTAGATGACCATAGTTAGGAGTCAGGCGGCTGGGGACGAATGTCCTCCAGAAGACCATCATGGTTTCCTTCTCTCTGGTTCTGAAGGTTCTCAGGATCCAGCCAGCCAACCGTCTGCACTTTTTCGCCAGCTTGGTAATGTGCACTTGGAAAGCAGTATCATCACCTATGTCGATACCAAGGTCCCGCACTGATTTAGGTTCTGGGATTATAATCCACCCTGGGCCAGTGTATCCTGTAAGTTTTTCGTTCGGTTTTGGGCGCTGGTAACATATTGTTCTTAGCCAATCTGTAAATTGCGTCCAACTCCTGCTACGGGCGTGCAACATCGCTAGAATTTTCTGCGAGACTTTCGTATCGTCTGCGTAGCTAGCAATTTCCGGGCAGCTGAGGGCATATCTGAGTGGGCCACTATGAAGTGCAGTGGTCCGAAGACAGTGCCCTGGGGAACACCACTCATTATTTGTGTTTTCTTTCAGGTGGTTCCATTGGTCACCACTGCCTGACTTCTATCATTCAGAAAGTCATGTAACCTCACACGGATGTATACGGCAACTCTACCATGTTCCCTCCCTTTCTTTCCGTTCGCAGTATGATATATTTTGGTACATGTACATCTGCATCATTTTAATCCGGCATCAGATGAGTCTCCATGAGTGCTATGCTTGATTGCATACGGCAAGGTCTCTCAGGAAAAAGATTTTACTTTTGTTGTGATGCAACAGGCCTCCAGTATTTAGTAGAAATATTGTTGTGACGACTGTGCTGGCTTTATGGGAGGCCATCCCGTGTCTATTGATTGTGGTGGTCTTGCGCAGTGGTTGGTAACGTCCGTGTTTGCGCTTGATGTAGGCAGGTCAGCTGCTGCACAATATTTTGCGCCATGCACAAAAAAGACTCTTGCTCAGCTACTGCCTTTCACATAACATCTGAAGAGCGCATCGCATCTGCATCCTTTCTCTATGGAGATGATTGGTGCCTCTCCTCTGGGAAGTATTTTCCTTAAGGTACCTGCAGTTTTGGAAGGGTCTTGAGTGAACAAACCGGTAGTTTGTACCGTCTTCCCCATGCTAACATTTGTCTTGCAGGTAAATTTGCACGTTCATGTCTTCGCTCCAAATTTTTTCTCTCTTCTAGAGTTGGGGATTCCATTGGAGCCTCTATATTTGGCCTCTTTTAAAAAATTTTATGGTTTGGGGTTTCGGTTTTAGTTTTAGTTGTTTCATCTTTTCCTTTCCCTTCCTCCCCTTTTTCTTTTTTATGTTTTACTCGCGGACTCCCCTTCCTTTGCTGATGGTAGCCCTTACGTTCCCCTGGTTGTCCACAAGTATGGGGGCTCTATACTTTTGTGGGACTACTGGCTCACAGAGACTTCGGTAGCCTTTACATTCACCTGCACAGGGAACATATACGTGTGTGTGTATGTGTGCGTGTGTGCGCGCACGCGCGTGTGTCTTTTATCTTTTACTTGTTAATTAGACTACGACGGCCATGCTGGAGCATCTCCTTGAAGAATTTTTAGTCGAATAAATCGACCCCAATTCTTCTTCTTCTTCTTCTTCTTCTTCTTCTTCTTCTTATTATTATTATTATTATTATTATTATATTATTATTATTATTATTATTATTATTATTATTATTATTGAGTGAGAGAGCAGTTCATGCCATCAAAGTGACACTGGGGTAAAATATACGAAGCCCAATATACCCATCATGACTACCCGTCTGATAAGGGTACACCAGGTACATGCATCACAACCATATGTGCGCGACATGGTGATCTCATATCAAGATAAACAGCACATGACCTTGCAGGTGGAGACCAGTTAGAAATTTCTTCAGGTCGAGTAGCCCATCCTGCTCAAAAGATCCCTGAATAAGGGTTGTTTAAGGATGTTGAAAGAACCACCCATGTTTCCAGAGGTGAATTATTCAAACCCCAAAGAATCCGACTCAACACATGACTATGATGCTCCCCCACTACTTCTGCTCGTGATCAGTGATGCACATATCGTATTATTATTATTATTATTATTATTATTATTATTATTATTATTATTATTATTATTATTATTATCATTATTATTATTATTATTATTATTATTATTATTATTATTATTATTATTATTATTATTATTATTATCAATGGGTGAAAGGGCAGCGCGTTCCATCAACGTAACACTGGGGTATAATTATACGAAGCCCAATACATCCATCATGATTACCCGTCTGATAAGTGTACACCAGGCATATGCATCACAACCATATGTGCGCGACATGGTGATCTCATATGAAGATAAACGGCGCATGACCTTGCAGTTAGGGCCCAGTTAGAATTTTCTTCAGTTCGAGTAGCCCATCCCGCTCAAAAGGTCCTCGAATAAGGGTTGTTTATGGATGTTGAATAATAAGGATTTCATCTGTTGCTACGTTCTGAGTTCAAATTCCATCGAGGTCGACTTTCCCTTTTATCCTTTCGGGGTCGATAAATTAAGTATCAGTGGGACCATGTAATTGACTAGTCCCCTCCCCTTGGATTTCAGGCCTTGTACCTTTAGCTGAAAGAATTATCATTATTATTATTATTATTATTATTATAATTATTATTATTATTATTATTATTATTATATTATTATTATTATTATTATTATTATAATTATTATTATTATTATTATTATTATTATTATTATTATTATTATTTTATTATATTATTATTATTATTATTATTATATTATTATTATTATTATTATTATTATTCAGTAGTTTTATTTTTATAGCGTGCTTTCACTTCACTACCGAGCGCAGCTCTGTGTGCCTTGGGTATGTGCTGTGATTTGTTGTGATGCTCTGATGGTTATTGTATGGAAAGTGTTCTGTGTAGGATGTGTGCAGTGCCTAGTAGTGCAATTTTCTGTATGTTATATGTGTTTGTAAGTCCTGGTGTTTTTGTTATGTATTTGTCTGAATATTTTTTTATCATGCCTAATGATAGGAATTGTTTCTGTTTTCAGATTCCACATTCTAGTTACCTCTATTTCCAGGTCTTTGTATTTTGAGAGTTTCTCCATTTCTTTTAGAGACACGTTGTCATCTGCCGGTATTGATACATCAATTAGAAAGCATTTTTTTTCTTAATAATAATAAGCATTATTATTATTATTATTATTGCTATTGTTATTGTTATTGTTATTGTTATTGTTATTATTATTATTATTATTATTATTATTATTATTATTATTTATTATTATTATTATTATTATTATTATTATTATTATTATTATTATTATTATTATTATTATTATTATTATTATTATTATTTTTGTAATCCTGGAACTTGTTCTGTTTGTGCTTTTGCCGAACCGATAAGTTACGGGGACGTAAACACGCCAACACCAGTTTTCCAGCGGTGGTGGGGGCCAAACAGAGACACACAAATGCACACACGCGCACGCGCGCATATATATATATATATATACGGAGGGTTTCTTTCAGTTTCCATCTACCAAATCCATTCAAGAAGCTTTGGTCGACCCGAAGCTATAGGAGAAGACAGTTGCCCAAGATGCCACGCAGTGGGACTGAATCCAGAATTATGTGTGTGTATATATGCATGTGTGTATGTACAGATGCATGATGTGTGCGTGTATGTATGCATGTATTTATGTGTGTATTCAAACGCACATCCACCATACTCACAGTCTATAACCGAAAATCAGCAAAATCATTCATCATGTACACCATGTGACCGTTTTACCCACCTACGTGTATCCGTAGAATGAAACCATGTGTCTACTGTTATAGCTGACAACACTTGTCGTCCATACATAGTTACGCTGGAAAGATGAAACGTACAGTTTCGCTGTCAAAATCCCGTGAGGCTGACGTCGTTCGCTATAGCAGCTAATATTTACATAGTCTATTCTGTAATATGAAAAGGCTGAGAAACATACTCAGGGATACATTCTGCGTGAAAACCACACAGTAAAGTCTGTGCTGATGTTCTTAACCCATATTAACCCACTGTCCTCATTTAAGGACGGTTGTATTTGGTTTATTTACTGCAATAAAGGTTAACTGGACGCTTCCGGGTGTTTGTTTTCCCTATTTATATAACTATCTTCAAAATTTCGACATGGTTAACCTGGGTTAAAATGGGTTAAGATAGTAAGTCAAGAAACCTTAATGAATTAATATCAGTTAATTAATTATTTAAAATCATTCTATCTATCTATCCGCTCAGTCGAAGTCGACTCTCGGTTACTCGATGGATCAGTGTCCTCCAGCCAGTTCTATCCTGGGCCGCTTCTTTCAGATTGGCTATGTCTATTCCCGTATCACTCTTGATGGTGTCAAGCTAGCGGGTTCTTGGTCGGCCTCTTCCTCTCTTGCCACTGACCATTCCGAGCATGATGTCCTTCTCCAGGGATTTTTTCCGCATAATATGACCAAAATATGTCAATCTATGCTTGGTGATCCCAGGAAATTATAAAATCTGGTCGAAGAAAGGACAATGCTGATATGAAAATTAATATGAGTTAAAACTGGATTGTAAGCAAGGAATGAATGAAGGAATCATCTCTTGACAGCAAGGGTGAGGGTTCCCTATGGTGTGTGTGTGTGTGAGAGAGCCTTGATTGAGCAAACACATGAGCTGAGACAACGTCTAGCCCAGTGATTCTTAAGCTGACTAGGAGCGCCTCCTTAGTGGCGTTGTAGATTCACTAGAAAGGCTGTAAATGTTTCGAGGGGGGCTATGGCGGTGCAATGTGTTTTTAAAAGTTTTGAATTCTATGTGAATGTGCTTAAACTAGTGAAATATTTATATTTGAATAACATCTTTAAAAATTTTTTTTAAAGAAACGGAAATCATATTGTCAAGAATAAAATAGGAAATGTCATAGTGTTGCAATATCCATAAACAATTAACATCTAAAATGACACGCAAATCAGATGATACTTTATGAACACATATTCTTTTCTACTCTAGGCACAAAACCCGAAATTTTGGGGGAGGGAGCCAGTCCATTAGATCGACCTCGGTACGCACCTGGTGCTAAATTTATCGACCCCGAAAGGATGAAAGGCAAAGAACAGAGAGCCACGGAATAGTGCCAAAGATTCCAAATTTGCCATCAAGATATAGGACAAGGTATCGCAACGACCTAGGCTTTAAAAACCCACAGCTCTTCAATATCCCCCCAAAGTACCCAAAGTACCTGAGAGATCTACATGGGGTAGATGTAGGTGTCTTCAAAACGAAACTAGAGCTCTTACTGTCAAGTGTCGCAGATGAACCAACTTCACAGCAGGAAGTGCAGATGAAGGCAGCGGCGTCAAACTCCCTCATGCACCAAACGTCAAATCAAATCATATATGTATGCAGTAATGAAAATGCCGAACCGATCATCGAAAAGCTAAAATCATATACGTAAAATATATAGGGTTGCGAATATTTATAGAAATTTCACTACCAGTGGCCTAGCATGTATAAAAAGTCAACAGACAACATATTCTCAATATAAAATAGTGTACATTTAAACACAAGAGAAACTATCTAATTTACAGCCGACTGAAACTGCGCTTGCGCGGTGAATTGAAAAAATTATAACATATAATGTGAGGCACGTGTTATTTGTCTCTAAATTATACATCAATGTTATGACGCGGTTAATGAGGAGAATTTCGCCTGGCAAATTATTTTATTTGCTAAAAAAATTTTAAATCTAGGTATAACCGTTTTTATTTTTCATTCCCTTCGAAATTGCTCTTATATGTGGTTTCGGTCGTTTTGACTGCTTCTTTTACCTGTTAGAGGTAATTTCTCTTGTGTTTAAATGTACACTATTTTATATATATATATATATATATATATATATATATATATATATATATATTATATATATATATATATGTATAAATAAATATTTATATATACATATGTTTGTGTGTATGTGTATGTACGTATGTATGTGTGCGTATATGTATATATATATATATATATATATATATATATATATAATATATATATATAATATATATATATATATTATATATATATATATATATATATATATATTAATATATATATATATATATATTATATATATATATATATATATATATATATAATATAAGTTGTGTTTATCATGTTTGTTCTACCAACTCTATACGTATGTGTGCCTTTGTGTGATTGTGTTTGTATCAATCTGTCTTGTTCAATCTTTTTCTCTGTACACATACACACACACACTCACACACACACACGCACACACACACACACACACACACATGCACACACACACATACGCACATAAGACGGATGTAAATGTGTTAAGGAACCGAAGAGGAGGAAAAAGGAGTGCGTGGGACAACCGGATAGAGGAAGTGAATGAAAGACGTATCTACGAAAGAGGGATAGAAAAACGGGAGAAATGAATGAAGGAACTCCGGATCTTCGTCGTTCGACGAAGAGGATGCGGTAGTTCGAGCAATTGAATTACCTGTTCCTGGATTAGTGTATAAACTGAGTATTCCATTGGAATTTTTACGTAGAACGTAATTCTGAGGCAGAACTAGCAAGATATAATGTATAACAACGCTACACCTTTGCAATTGTAGATATGATTCAGCCGAGGTGTGGCTTGATGTGAGGCAACGGAAAATGAGATCTGAATAGGATCCCATAAATTGGGATCGAACCCGGAACCTCGTGGTTGCGAACTTATTAACCATTCAGCCATGCTATGCCTACAAATGAAGAAATATTTTTCTTAAATTTTGACACAACGCCAGCAATTTTGAGAGGAAGAGGAATGTCAGTTCTTAAATTGCACTTACTTTATCGACCTCGAAAGGAGAAATGGCTAAGTAGACTTCAGCAGAATTTGAACTCAAAACGTAAAGAGCAGTAGAAAAGCATCTAAACATTTATCCGTGCTAATGATTTTGCCACTTTCCTGCCGTTAAAATGAAGGAATATTCTTTCTACTATAGGCACAAGACCTGAAATTTTGCGCTGGGTGAAATACTTAGCGGTATTTCGTCTGTTCTTACGTCTGTTCTTTCGTCTGTTCAAATTCCGTCGAGGTCGACTTTGCCTTTCATCCTTTCGGGGTCGATTAATTAAGTACCAGTTACGCACTGGTGTCGATATAATCGACTTAATCCGTTTGTCTGTCCCCTCTGTGTTTAACCCCTTGTGGGTAGTAAAGAAATAGGTATTTCGTCTGCCGTTACGTTCTGAATTCAAATTCCGCCGAGGTCGACTTTGTCTTTAATACTTTCGGGGTCGATTGAATAAGTACCAGTTACGCACTGGGGTCGATATAATCGACTTAATCCGTTTGTCTTTCCTTGTTTATCCTCTCTGTGTTTAGCCCCTTGTGGGCAGTAAAGAAATAGGTATTTCGTCTGTTCTTACATTCTGAGTTCAAATTCCTCCGAGTTCGACTTTGTCTTTCATCTTTGTGGGGTCGATAAATTGAGTAACAGTTGCGTACTTGAGTCGATCTAATCGACTGGCCCTTGCCCTCAAAATTTCGGGACTTATGTCTAGAGCAGAAAAGAATAAACAAACGACAGTATCACGTTCCGAAATGGAAAGAGCATACAATTATATTATTACATAATAGAAGAAAAATATATATTTTCGTGGTAATAATTTTGATTTGAGACCGATGCGGTATTCTGTCGGTGTATTTGGCAATGTAAATACACGATCGTGTAACTATGTTTGTATTATTAGTTGATACTTTATCTATCTATCTATCTATCTATCTATCTATCTATCTATCTATCTATCTATCTATCTATCTGTCTGTCTGTCTGTGTCTGTCTGTCTGTCTGTCTGTCTGTCTGTCTGATCTGTCTCTCTCTCTCTCTCTCTCTCTCTCTCCCTCTTTCGCTATACATACATACATATATATATATATATATATATATACCGGAGTACACACATAAATGTGAAACAAGGTGAAAAAAAGAGTACTCAAATACCAGTGGTAGACTAATATGCTTTATTTAAAGCAGCAGAAAATTCAACAAAACCTGTTACTCTGAGTTTCTCGTTGCCGTTCATCGGACAGTTTTTGCTAGCCTAAACTCTACTACGGACAGCCATGTTAAAGCGGATACAAATATTACATATAAATATATATATATATATTTATTTATAGATATATATATGTGTGTGTGTGGGTGTGTATTCATATATATATATATATATATATATTATATATATATATATATAATATATATATATATATGTGTGTGTATATATATATCTATATATATATGTATGTATGTGTATGATTGATTGATTGATTGATTCTAGTTTCAGCTTATGAGCTGTGGCCATGCTGGGGCACCGCCATTTGGTGTTGCTACTTGGTGTCACTTCATGGAGGCTTTCTAGCAACTGCTATTTGGTGCATGAGAGAGTTCGATGCAGCTGCCCTCATCTGCCCCTCCTGCCGTGAAGTTGGTTCATCTGGGACACCTGACAGGAAGAGATCCAGCTTCATTTTAAAGACATCTGTATCCACCCCATGCAGGTCTCTCAGGTTCTTCGGGAGGATATTGAAGAGCTGTGGGCCTCGGAAGCCCAGGCTATCACAGAATCTTGTCCTACATCTTGATGGCAAGATTGGAGTCCTAGGCACCACGCAGTGGCGCCCAGTTCTGGCATTTGTGTAACTCTCGATGCCAAAGTTCAGGACACTTCCCTCCAGGATCTTCCAGATGTATATTATGGCATATCTTTCCCGCCTACGCTCCAGGGAATATAATTTTAATCTCTTGAGTCTTTCCCAGTAGCTTACATTCTGCATAGAGGCTATCTTCTTTGCATAGAGGCTATCTTCTTTGTATATACATACACACATATATATATACATACATATATATATATATATATACATGTATATATACACACACGCCCACACGTACATATACACACAAATATATTTATTGGTGTATATGTATGGACTAGTCTTCTGTGGGTGTATTGAAGTATGTATGTGTAAGCGTGTAGACATGAATCTGTAGGTACGCGTACGTATGTGTATATATGTGAATGTATGTAGATGTATGTATGTATGAATATAACGCGTGCGTGCGTGTATGTGTATGAGTGTACGAATGAGTGTGTGTGCGTGCGAATGAGTGTGCGTGCGTGAGTGAGTGCTTGTGTTCGAGTAGAAAGATAAATGGACTTGCTATCGTCCCCAGGGGGACGATAGCCAAGATGCTTGTGACCGCGGTCAAAGATAACAAAAGTAATAAATGAAAATAATAATAAAATTAAAATAAGGGAATGGGTTTGTAAGTGTATGTATATGTGTGTATGTGTAGGTATGTATAGGTACACATATGTATATATATATATATGTGTATATATGGACATGTGTGTGCATGTGTGTATGTATATATGTGTGTGTATGTGTGTATGTGTATGTGTGTGTATGTATATATTTGTGTTTATATGTACGTGTGGGCGTGTGTGTATATATACATGTATATATATATATATATATATATATATATATATGTATGTATATATATGTGTGTATGTATATGTGTGTGTGTGTGTATATATATATACATATGTGTATATGTATAAGTGAGAATCTCCTTATTTACCTAAAACTCTATTCTTCTATTTATTTTTTATTCTTTTATTTATTCTTTTATCTAATTTACCACTGACTCCTTGACCACTCCCCTAAGTATGATATTTTTGCGCTATGCCTACCCCCAAAAAGTCCCCCACCACCACCCCTTTAAACCTGCCTAAATGTATAAATGCCAAAACAATTCTTGTTAACTAGCTTCCTGATGATTTCTCTTGAATGAAACAGTTCTAGTCCTGTAGAAGCTCCTTCTATATAATAAATATATATATATATATATATATATATATATATATATATATATACATATGTATGTATGTATATTTAGGGCTAAAAACCACTATGTGGACAGCCATATGCTAGAAGTAGATCACATATGATCTAACTACAAAGAAAGAATGTTCTCCAGAGAAAATTCAGCGAACACCAGAACATAGGCGGGTAAGACAGATGAAAATTATATAAAAATCAAGTATTAATCGTTTACCGATTTCGTCTATTACCGAATAAATTTCTCACGTAATCCTTCGTCCGTAGATTCATCAGTACGATCGTTCCAAAAACAATATAATTTGTAAAACTAACCACTAGTTTTCTGTATAAAACCGGACACCTGCTTAGTTCTAGCGATTACATTGGGGTTAGTTTCAAATGTCAGAGTTCTGGCGCGCTAAATTCCGGAAACTATTCTGCAGTAAATAATTCACTGCAGTTAATGTTGCCTATTAGAGAACATAATTATTTTAACATTTAAATAATGAGGGAGATAAATGAGGGAGGAAAGTTTTCCGTTAATTTTAACCAGTTATCTTTTACTTGTTTCACTTATTAGACTGCAGCTATGCTGGGGCACTGTCACGAAGGGTTCCGTCAGATTAGTCGAACAAATCGACCCCAACAGAACCGCTAAGTTCATGTACGTAAATAAACAAAACCGGTTGTCAATTGGTTGTGGGGAAAAACACACAAACACATTTATGTGTATATGTGACGAGCTTCTTTCAATTTCTGTATACCATGTCAACCCACATGACTTTGATAGGCCCGGGGCTATCGTAAAACACATTAGCCTAAAATACCATGCAGTGGGACTGAACCCGAAACCATGTGGTTGGGAAGCAAACTTCTTACCACACAGGCACGCCTACACCTAATTTACTTCAGCCTTTTATCTCTTTGTTGTTTCAGTTTGAGTGGAAAGTAACTAGGTTCACTTAAAAGATAAATGGCAACATAGAAGTTCTTTGTGTGGTTATTCTAGTTGGTCTATTGACTTAATTTCACGAATCCGATTCATTGACGTAGTAATGTGTTTACCCCTATCGTAAAGACCAATCATTGACAAAAAAAATACCAGCGATAATGAAAGTGCCGATGCATTCATTCATAAGTAACTATCTCTTGTCTTGTCTGGCAGCTGCGGAAATTCTTTTGCTGGTTTTCGCTTCCTTTCATATTTAGTATCCTGTTAACGTCTCTACTTTCAGCTGTATTAAATACATAGTTATTTTAAATATTTTTCTATCTTTTATTTGTTCCAGTCATTAGACTGCGGCCATGCTGGAATGTTTCAAGAATTGAGGAATTTTAGTCGATCGAATTGATTCCAATACTTAGTTTTTTAAAAAGCCTAGTACTTATTCTATCGGTCATTTTTGTCGAACCGCTCCGTTACGGAGACATAAACAGACCAGCACCAGCTGTCACGCAGTTGGGTGGACACACACACATACACACACACACAAACACACACACACACACACACACACACACAAATAGGTTTGGCGGGATATATTATACGGGTAGACACCCTATCAGCTCTCAGATAAGTTCCAGTTAACGGCTAACCACAGCAATCAATATCTGACGTCTGTGACTACCTTTAGTTGTTAGTCATTCCGTGAATTCTTCCGATAGATAATTCGTGAATTCTCCGTTGGACAGTAAAAGTTGTCTGGAATGTATATTAAAATTAATAATAATAATAATCTGTTCTTTGTTTGATTTCCGAGGTGAGCGCGAACGCAGACCCCACACTTAGAAATAGCGCACCCGAGTCGCCCACATTTAGGGCGATCGCAAAGGTCAACCCAACCGGAGTGCAATGGAAGGGCCTCACTCTGGGAGAACCACCTTGCTGATCATGGTTAACAATAATAAAGAGTATGGAACATTTTACATTCACAAAATGGGAAGTGGGGAGTGTTGTTATTTATAGGTATGTGCTGTTGACCTCAGCTTCCCCCCAGTCGTTGACCGAAGTTAGGGTTTGGTCTCAAAATAGGTTATGGCCGAGATTGTTGCTTTTGTAAAGCTTTTTGTTCGTTTTAATGGTTGTAAGTGTTATTTTTGATTCCCAGTGTAGTGTCTGCATTGAAGGGTTCTTTAGTTGTATTAACTTATTGGTTGGGCTACTCATTATTTGTATCGTACATTGTGTAGGGGATTTTTTTTATTAATGATGGTTATTAAATATTTTTATGTTTAGGTCATGTTTTTCCTATTTGTGATATCAAACCCGATTATTTCTAGGGCGTTGGCTGCCTAGAATTGTCTTTATATCTCTTAAAGGTTCAACCGTGCGTCTGTAAACACCAAAGGGCTTGTTCGTAACTTATATTGGATCTAGTTTTTTTCATTCGCAAAATATGTATTTTTTAAAAGGAAGTAAAAAATCTGAAAACCTGCTATAATAATGTAGCCTTCCAGTCTCTTTGTTTTGAAGGTATGATGCTGTGGAGAAAAAGAATTTGAGAAAAAAAGTTACAGAGGTTTAAATATAAAAAAAATTGTACTTTTTATCCAATAGCGAGACAGAAAAGTCATTATAAACATAGTGCGTTCCAAACAGTTCTCTTCCCAATAATGGGACTATGGGAACCGGCTATTATTGCTACCACTTAGTTTGAAGTCTACATTGCAGTTTGAAGTCTACATCGGTTCGTCCATTTAATACAGCCTACTTATATCATTTCAGTAGCTGTTTTTCCAGTTTGGACAGAAGCAATGCGTGGACCATGCGGTCAATCGTACGTACCCCAAGAAAGGGGATTTTCTGCCCCCAGAAGCCCCATTACTCATTATGTGAGAGCTTTGAGGTTGTACCCTGTGAAATTTAGAGTTTAGCGTCTGACCTGTTCATTGTAGGTTTCTAAATAAACAGAAATACCTAATAAAATCAACGTACATCATCTTACTGTTTCTCTTGTTTCTTCATTGATTGGTAATATTATTTTTTTTAATTTGTTATATTAATACATTTGTCTGAATGTGTTTACTTTATGCGTACTTCAGTATTATGTATACCTGTCATGTATTTGTGTACATCATTAATATATAAGTACATGTGAATGTATGTATTCATATATAAGTTTATGTGTTCATTTATGCATTCATGTGTGTGTGTGTGTGTGTGTGTGAAGGGAGCGTCTGTCTCCAAAACTCCAAAGTTGAGTAACGTTTTGATGCTTGGATTTGTTAACTACGATAAGAATAACACTGGTCAACAAAGAATTTGACCCAAAGAAAAGAATACCTGTATCATACGTTTTTGCGTGCAGAATTCAAAATTAACGTCAAATTATGTGTCATCCACAGTTTCTCTGTTCCACGATATCCCTCTCAGTTCCTGTTGCGTGGGTTAAATTTCAGTTAAGCTGTTGAGATGTGAAGCTAACGGTTTAAGAAATACTCCTAATTAAAATTTTTATGAACAGAATTAACCTAGTGAAATCATAAATTCAGCTATCTGTGTCAATGAGTCCCAAAAATATATGAAATAAGAAATATGTAAAAATACTAACACACAAAAAATACTAACAGAAAAAAAATCACAGAAAAATACTAACACACTGAAGCACAGAAAATTATGTAATATACACACACAGAAAAATTAAAACAAAACACTCGGGGGAAATGAATCTTGTAATGTGAATAATTAAGTGTGTAAAAATCGCCATAGACAACGGCGGCACAGATAACAGTCAACCACAACACAGCGTGTAGTTGACATGGTAACAAGTTGCTAATGCCACGCCGTCTGTTGATTGGCTAAAATTACCCAAACTTCTCAACTTTAATGCCAACTAACAACCTGATTCTTTAATTTATGAGATAAAGTAATTGGTTAATCGTGATCAAAATTCAGAATTACATCGATACACCAAAATTGAAAGCAATCTAAGCAAAATTTAGGGGTGGGGGCTCCTTTTGTGAATGAGAAAGAATGGATCCTTGTATTAATTAATGTGCATTTTGATGTAAATATTTGGTAAAGCTCCTCTGCGCGAAAGTCGCATCAATTTTTTGATAAGGCTAAGTAGTACTAATTAGTTCCCAGTCAATAGAATAGCTATTGTTATTGACTCAGCAACGGAAACACGTGTAGGTCATTAAAGTATGTTGTATATAACTATAAATTAAGCTTTGTGGTTGTACAAGTCTTCATACCCTTTATAATTATTAACTAGCAGTCATACCCGGCGTTCCTCGGGATTTAAATGGCATAGTTTGTATATATGGTACAATTAAGTTGAAACATGTGATATGGGGAAGTGCAGCATTGACAACAAAACATTTGTGGAGTAAATGAAGGGCTACTTCGACTAAGTGAGATGTCATGCGTCTCTTTGGAAGATTCCATGCCCTAACCTTGTCATTGAAAAGTGGGTGGGGTATGTGATTTTTGAGCGCACCAAAAAACTTTCAGTGGATATACTCTCCATTGCGGCTGTCGGCATTGCCGCTATCACGCTGAACCGGTGGTTTTCAACCAGGGTTCCTCGGAACCTTAGGGTTCCGCCAGTACAGTCCAGGGGTTCCGCAAGAAGTTACAAAACTGCTAAAATCGGCAGTAATTTTAAATTCTTCTGTGCAGATATGTGTGCATAAGACTATTAAATTATTGCACAGGGGTTCCCCGAGCCAGTGGAATGTTTTCTTGGGGTTCCGCTCCAGCAAAAAGTTTGAAAAGCACTGCGCTGAACAATCAGCAGATATAGAACTACATCTATGTGATGAACTAAGCCTGTGGGCGCGCTTAACAGCACCACATGAGAGAAATCTACATGAAAGAAATGACGTGGTAAGGTTGGGATGGCAAGGAAGCGATTGAAAACAACACTGCCATGTAATATTTCGGTTTGGAATCAATAGTCATGGCTCAACTCCTTAGCGTAAACAACGTGCGACCATTATGAGGACAACTCAGCTCCCAAACGAAAACAGTTCTGCATGCAGCGTCCGGGTACGCAAGGTCATATTAAGGACACAGTCTCGAACAAACGTAGTTGGGTCGTGTGACGTTGGGTTGCTGATGTGGTTGGGAATCAATAGTCGTGGCTCAACCATGCATTCCTTCAGATAAACAATATTCAACCATTGTGAGGACAACTCAGCTCCCAAACGAAAACAATTCTGCATGTAGCGTCCGGACATGCAGTGTCGCGTTAAGGACACTGTCTCTCACTAACGTGGTTCGGCCTTAGTCACAATAAATTAGTAGGTTAATGTACATGCAATATTTCGGTTTGTAACCAATAACTGAAGATTTGTTTGAGCTTCGTCTATGCATAGAAGGAAGACATTGATACTGAAGCTAAAAGAAAATAGTTGCTCAGGATTTAACATATTTTAGCATATTTTTCATTATAAACATAGTGCGTTCCAAACAGTTTTCATTCCAATAATGAGACTATGGGAACCGGCTATTATTGCTACCACTTAGTTTGAAGTCTACATTGCAGTTTGAAGTCTACATCGGTTCGTCCATTTAATACAGCCTACTTATATAATTTCAGTAGCTGTTTCTCCATTTTGGACAGAAGCAATGCGCGGACTATGCGGGCAATCGTACGTACCCCAAGAAAGGGGGTTTTCTTCCCCCCAGGAGCCCCATTACTCATTATGTGGAAAATTTTAAGAGTCTAAAACCATTTCTGGAACATAAGTAATGTATGTTCTCAGTTTCGGGAAAATCAATTGCGAACTTCAGAAGTTCTGCAGGGTTTACACACACACACACAACACACACACACACACACACACACACACACACACACACACACACACACACACACACACGCACATACACACACACACATCCTCAGTTTATATATATAGATGATATTGATTAAATATTGTATCTGAACATACTCCCTTATACTTTTGAAATATCTCTAATTTTACTACCCCGTATATTGGATACCATTTCTTGCGATTTCCTATATTTATCCACCCGCAATGAAGCGAATAGTTCTTATATTAGTTTAACGTATACTATAAGTTTCTATTTGTATGATAATTTAATTCCGTTACACATTCATTAGAGAATATGTCTATCATGATCTATACACTATATTTATGAAAAGCTTTAATATATGTTTTCTTATACATTAAAGTATCCCGTTATTAAATTTTGAATTTAATTTCTAGCCTTCTATATATTGATTTTAATTTTCTAGCTTTAACATTACAAATTTGCTAGGTTATAATATACTACCTCCCTTATTCTCTGAATTTATATTGCTTATCCCTTCGGTTTTTCATTATCTGCCCCTTTAACATAATAATCCAAATGGCCCTTCTTATCCTTCTTTCTTCCAATTATCACCCCTTTCCCATCAGGCATTCCCTTATTACTAACCTACACCCTACCTTTTTGTGTAGATAAAGCTGGATATATGGTTCCAGTATATTGAGAATTTAGTAGATTTATCACTATTAACTACAATACAGTCGAAAACTCCCAGTAGATTTTATTCTAGATAGTTGAAAACTACACTCTACATATTGTCTTCCAAGTGTAAGTAACTAGGTAACCACTCTTTTTATTCTTACACAAGATCTCAGAGTGTTTGATTTCATGTTGACATAAGTACTTTTCTACTTTTAAATTCTTCTCATTATAATCATTATTTTATCTATACATTTTAATCATCTTATCCCACCAAATTTTGAACTCGTCCTAGTTTATATTAGCACATATTTCATAAACCTCGTAATTTTTTTATTTATTTATCGTTTTTTTTTTGAAATTTTTCTTACACTATGAACATTCGCCCAACAACATGGAATCCCGGAATTTATGAAATGTTTATATTTGTATATAATAACTATATTCTTAAACATATTTTTACAATCCCACGAATAATTTGAGGACTTCTCTTTTGGATTATCGGGAACTGTTATCACATCAGCTCGGACTTCTTAATTTATCTATATGTATTTATGCAATTACTTATCCGACTTTGATTAGGAGTATTATTGACCCTGGAACTTGTCTCTTTCAAATTAATACTATATATATGCTTTCTTTTATTCTTTTACACGCTTCAGTCATTCTGACGGTGGTCATGCTGGATCACCACCTTTAGTCTAACAAATCAACCCGAGAACTTATTCTGAGTATGTCCAGTACTTACTCTATCGTTCTTTTTTGCCGAACTGCTATATTACGGGGACTTAAGCACTCCAACATCGGTTGTCAAGCAATGGTGGAGGACAGACACACAAATACACACACATATATATATACATACTATGGGATTCTTTCAGTTTCCATCTATCGAGGCTATAATAGAAGACACTTGCTCCAAGGTGCCATGCAAGGGGACTGAACCCGGAACCATGTGGTTTGGAAGTAAACTTCTTACCACTCATCCACTTGTATATGTACGTGTGTGTCTGTGTCTGTGTGTTGTCCCACCGCGTGACAGTCGGTGCTGGTCTGTTTACCTCCCCCGTAACGGAGCGGTTCGACAAAAGAGACCGAGAGAATAAGTACCAGGCTTCAAAAAAAAGTCCTGGGCTTGATTCATTTGGCTAAAATTCTTCAAAGCAGTGCCCCAGCAGTCTAATTCTTTTCTAATCTAGGCACAAGGCCTGAAAGTTTGGGGGAGGGGCCAGTCGATTAGATCGACCCCAGTACGCAACTGGTATTTAATTTATCGACACGGAAATGATGAGAGGCAAAGTAGACCTTAGCGGAATTTGAACTAAGAGCGTAAAGACAGACGAAATACCGCTAAGTATTTCGCCCTTAGTTCTAATGTTTCTGCCAGCTCGCCGTCTTATGGCTGCAGTCTAATGACTAAAAAAATATAAAAAAATAAAGCGCCCTCTTAAAACCTATCCAGGCTTATGGGCCCAGTTTCCCGGTTTCAATGGCGTATGTGTTCCCCAGCTGGACGGGACGCCAGTCCATCTCAGCGTTACTCATTTTTGCCAGCTGAGTGGACTAGAGCAACGTGAAATGAAGTGTTTTGCTCAAGAACATAACGCATCGCCCGGTCCAAGAATCGAAACCACAATCTTACGATCATGATGCTGACACCCTAACCACTAAGCCACGCGCCTCCACAGTCTAATGACTGGAACAAGTAAACTCTTCCTGAGACAATTGAAGCATTTTTTTAGGTGGATCACATCTCTCATATTGGGTCGCCAAATAAATTCGTTTGGAAACTTCCTGTGAGATGACATCACCTCCACAAGCGCCGGTGGTATTCTTTGTGATTCATACTATCAACTTTGGCGTATCCCAACATTCGGATACGTCTTCCAAATATTTCGTCCAGTACAGTAACGTTCTGTTTGCAGTGACCTCTGACAACGCTTATTTAATTGCAGATGTTAACACTTTTCATTTATCGCAGAATACCGCGCACAGGCGTTACCCGGATGCAACGTAGATATCTCTCGTTAAATCTATGTGTATGCCAATGGCTAGACTTTCTCCTTAAGACCTAAAAATAGTTAAACTCACTGGCCAGTTACGAATCAACTATGCCCCATATTAACATATTACTCACATACTCGAAATTGCTCTGCTGCCACACATCTAACCATCATAATACACTGAAGTGACCACCATCATAATAAACTGAAGTGACCAATCTGGGAGATCACAGAAAAGTCGTGGTCACAGTCCTTTCTCTGAATTAAGTTTTAAAAAAAACCGAATTTGATGCAGCACGAGGATTTCACAAGAAAAACTCAACAGTTAAAAGCTCAATAGGCCAAGGAGTGGCTGTGTGGCAAATAGCTTGCTAACCAACCACATGGTTCCGGGTTCAGTCCCACTGCGTGGCATCTTGGGCAAGTGTCTTCTGCTATAGCCCCGGGCCGACCAATGCCTTGTGAGTGGATTTGGTAGACGGAAACTGAAAGAAGCCTGTCGTATATATATATATATATATATATGTGTATGTGTATGTGTGTGTGTTTGTGTGTCTGTCCCCCTAGCATTGCTTGACAACCGATGCTGGCGTGTTTACGTCCCCGTCACTTAGCGGTTCGGCAAAAGAGACCGATAGAATAAGTACTGGGCTTACAGAGAATAAGTCCCGGGGCTGATTTGCTCGACTAAAGGCGGTGCTCCAGCATGGCCGCAGTCAAATGACTGAAACAAGTAAAAGAGTAAAAGAGTAAAGAGTAAAGAGTTAGAAGTAAGCACTTAGTGAGCCAACGCAGGAGTGGCATTCGACCAGCTAGAAACAGCAAAAAATCTCCTTTAGATTGCACACTACTCTTTAAAAAGAGGAGATATACATTAGATAATGCCGGGCGAAATACTTAGCAGTATTTCGTCTGCCGTTACGTTCTGGGTTCAAATTCCGCCGAGGTCGTCTTTGCCTTTCATCTTTTCGGGGTCGATTAAATAAGTTACGCACTGGGGTCGATGTAATCGACTTAATCCGTTTGTCTGTCCTTGTTTGTTCTCTCTATGTGGGTAATAAAGAAATAAGAAACGTTAGCACGCCGGGCGAAATGCTTAGCGGTAGGTATTTCATTTGTCTTTGCGTTCTGAGTTAAAATTCCGCCGAGGTCGACTTTGTGTAGAGTAGAAAAGATTAATTTTAACTAAGTGTCTGAGCCAGTATTCTGTTATTTAAATTAAGTATTTCAAGATAAGTAAACTGCCGTTTAGAATTGGCAAGGAAACACTAATGACTTCACCCAAACAAAGTAAATCAACAAAGTAGATCTATTGACTGCATAAAACTAAACTGTATTTCTGATTATAACAAAATATATAAAAGGAAGAGTCTTAAAATAGCAAAACAAAATAGATTACAAAAGGAAGCCAGATAATGAGCAAATGACTACAGGCGGCAAATTTGCTGGAAC
>NC_042997.1:194003633-194011133 GCF_006345805.1 Octopus sinensis | reverse complement strand
CTTTAGGATTGTGTAGCCACAAAGCACACACTAAGCATTCCATCCATTTCCCAGCTCAATGGGGTGAGCCCCGTTCTATGCTTGGGTCAAGGCATAGAAGGCAACCCCCAGTATCAGCAGTGGGGCCCGACAGCATATACTATTTACCCCTGCTGCATCATGCTGGTTCTGTATCCTTCTGAGCAAATTCAAAATTCTCTCATCTGTCCACCAACACTCTCCAAGCTTTCCTATCATTTATAAACTCTCTTGCCTCTCTCACTCCAACACTTCTAACCACCAAAGTGTTCATCACTCCATCCATCCTCACAAACCGAGGTCCACCCCAGGTTCTGCTGCCTTCCACTTCTGCCTTCATTACCCTCCTTACCATCCTCTCCATGTGGCCAAACCACCTCAACATTCGTCTATCCAATTTGATTGTCAGTTTTTCTCTCATTCCTGCTCGTCTTCGCACCTCCTCATTCTTAATCCTGTCCATCCGTGTCACACCAACCATAGCCCTCAGACATCCCATCTCAAATACATCCAGTCACCTCCTTTCTGCTTCTCTCATCCCCCACGTCTCTGCACCATATAACATTGTCGGCACAGTCATGCCCTCATACAGACCTCTTTTCGCTTTCGAACTCAACCTTTTATCTCTCCGCATACCTTTCATAACTCCAAGTATCTTGCTCCCCTCCCTCACTGTATCCTACCTCCTCAGCCAATCACCTCCCCAATCCGCCATCACATATGATCCCAGAGGCTTAAAAACACTCATCTCCTCTAACATCTCATCATTTATACTCACATTCATCCTACCAGTCATTCCATCTCTCGAACATGTATATATGTGTGTGTATATGTTTGTATATCTGTGTTTGTTCCCCCCCCCCCCCCAGCCAACATCGCTTCACAACCGATGCTGGTGTGTTTACGTCCCCGTTACTTAGCGGTTCAGCAAAAGAGACCGATAGAATAAGTACTAGGCTTACAAAGAATAAGTTCTGGGGGTCGATTTGCTCGACTAAAGGCGGTGCTCCAGCATGGCCGCAGTCAAATGACCGAAACAAGTAAAAGTATAGTAAGTAAAAGTAAGTAAGTATAATAAAAAAAATATACTAGTGTACGTGACAGTTTAAAGAGGGAAAATTAAATGAAAGTAAAATAAAAGGAAAATGAACAAGAGCACTCATGGACCGCAAACCTCTGCCGAGGAAACACCAACGTCCTCTCAACAACTAGCCGGAGATGATTTTTAAAATGAGAATATCTGAAATAAACTCGACTGCTCTCACAAACTATAATACTAAAAATGAACCCGATACTCTCAAAAATTAAGTAAAAAACCGGAAAATTAACCTAGCATCCCTGTTCGGTACCGGATTCCCAAAATCTTATCAGTTCGTGCCAGTCATGAGGCCAAACATCCCTGAAAGTTTCATCCGAATCCATCCATGCAGTGGTTCTTGAGATATCTTGTCCACGGACAAACAAGCAAACAAGCAAACAAGCAAACAAACAAACAAACAAGACTGAAAACAATATCTCAGCCTGAGCGAAGGCGGTGGTAAAAACCGAAACGGAAATGAAGAAGTGAGCCTGTAGTAAAGTGGAGCAAATCAGAGAAGTAAATTCGACGAAATCCGTGCTGAAGGGAAACCGTGCTAACCAAGATAGCGCAGAAACAGAGGGACTAGTCCATATATGTACACGCACACATGCATACATACATATATACATACTTAGATCTATCTATCTATCTATCTATCTATCTATCTATCTATCTATCTATCTATCTATCTATCTATCTATCTATCTATCTATCTATCCATCCATCCATCCATCCATCCATCCGCCCGTCCGTCTGTCTGTCTGTTTGTCTGTATATCTATCTGTCTATCTATCTATATATCTATCTGTCTGTCTGTCTATCTATCTATCTATCTATCTATCTATCTATCTATCTATCTATCTATCTATCTATCTATCTATCAATCTATCTATCTATCTATCTATCTATCAATCTATCTATCTATCTATCTATCTATCTATCTATCTATCTATCTATCTATCTACCTATCTGTCTATCTATTCGCTCTCCCTCTCTCTCTATCAATTTATCTATCTTCAGATAAATAGACAGACATGCATGCGCGCGCGCACACACACACACACAAAATCTGATGATGACATAACTGACGGAAACCTCGAAATCAGTATCAATAGTATTCTTGTTTAAGAATTATAAAGTTGTACTCTACAAAAGTATGGGGTAAACCTTCAGATTAATTTAAAAATTTTAAATTGTTTTTATTATAACTGAACATAAAATAAACATTAATGTGTCTGTGTGTTTAATATTATCTGGGTAATAACCTTATAACGTGCATTCAAAAGCTCCAATGCGGCAATCGGCTACCGTATGCCATCAAATTATTCGTTTTTTCTGAAAATGCATGTGTAACTCCGTTAGTGTATACGGAATTTATATAAAAATTTTGTAACCAAGAAGAATGAATAGATTTGAATTAACAAAACAAAACAATTGTTTCTGTACAACAGTGGTAACAACAGTTAATCACTGAGTTTCCGTATATATATATATATATATATATATATATATATATATATATATATATACAATTCATAAATAAGGGCAAACGAAAAAATTTCTAATGCCAAATATGCCGAAAAATTGGTCATATTGTCCATTAACCATATAATTTTTTCACAATACGCACGCTACTTCTCATCTCATTTATTTCTTTTGCCACATGTATCACTGATGAAGGGAGGGCTGTTATAAGCTAACCCTGAAATCGGTCCGATATGGTAATAATGGATTTTTTTAGAAATTTCTGTCCAACTTTTTTCGAGTAGCGTGCGTATTGTGAAAAAATTATATGGTTAATGGACAATATGTCGAATTTTTCGGCATATTTGGCATTAGAAATTTTTTCGTTGGCCATTGTTTATGAATTGTTTATAATTTTAAACCTTTAAAAGTATTTTTTAATATGCTGGCCATTGATAAAATTTTTTGGGGAAAAGAATTTTTTCGAAAAAAATTTTATCCTATATTAGATATAAATTTAAGCGTTCACTTCCGGACTCTTTCACTCTGTGAGAGCATCAGTTTAAATCGCACGTGCCTCGAATGGGTTAGAGTATTTCTATTTTGGATGTATTTGGGGTACTTAATTGTGCTCATGACTTAGTATTTGCTTCTTCCATGGGTATGAGTAAGTATCTCATTTATTTCTTTTGCCACATGTATCACTGACGAAGGGAAGGCTGTTATAAGCTAACCCTGAAATCGGTCCGATATGGTAATAATGGAATTTTTTAGAAATTTCTGTCCAACTTTTTTCGAGTAGCGTGCGTATTGTGAAAAAATTATATGGTTAATGGACAATATGTCGAATTTTTTTCGAAAAAAATGTAATCCTATATTAGATATATATATATATATATATATATATATATATATATTATATATATATATATATATATATAATATATATATATATATATATATAAAGGGAAAGTTTACGAAAATAAACAAAAGACGAAGGCAGGTGGTGTACAAACAAACAAATGTATTAGTATAGCGCTCAGGAATAGAAAAAGTCTTTTACGTTATATATATAAAGATTAGAGATCTATAGAAATCAAATCTTTATATATAAAGGATGGAGGTGGAAATAGCGCAGAAGTAAGTCTAAGATATTTCAATTTAAGGAATTTAGTAAAAATGATTTTTTAAAAATTGTATAAAGAATATATTACCGGTTTTGGTATACATACATACATACATACACACACACTTCAAATTTTTATACAATCGCTTACATCGGTCCCATTGCTCAAATGGTACTTATTTTACCTACTCCGAAAGGATGAAAGGCAACGTCGACCTCGACAGAATTTGAACTCAGAACGTAAAGACGGGCAAAATGCCGCTATGTGTTTTGCCCCGCGTGCTAACCATTCAGCAGGCTTGCTGTAACTGACCACTATTGACCTCTGTTGCAATCTAGTATAAATATTAATGTGTGTGGGTTTGATTTACTCAAGGTTCCGCAAAGTAGAACTGATCTTCAAACTATGTAGGTGCCAAGCGAGATTTCTAACCACACAGCCGTACCCAATAATATACATTAAAACAACAAGAGCATTTCGTTTTTGGATTTGGTTTGCAAGATTCTTTATGTGAGTTCGTGTGTTGAAGCATATTCTGTTGTGTCTGGGGAGAGTCATTTTCTTTTTGTGCCTTATAATTTAACACACTCACCAGTAAAATTTCCACTTATTTCTTATTTTTATTTTCCTAAAATTTTCGTTGCGTCTTGCAACCTTTTCAATAGTCTTGACTATAGAAAATGTTGCAAGTGTGTTAAATTATAAGACACAAAACTAAAATGACTCTCCCCAGATACAACAGAACAAGAACATTATTTATTGAAATAATCAATCTTTTATATTTCGTTTTTGTATCTGATTTACAAGATTCCTTGTGTGAATTCGTGAGTTGAAACAAATTTTGTTGTGTCTGGGGAGAGCCATGTTGCCTTAATATAACACACTCATCAGTTCAACTTCCACTCACTTATTTATTTATTTATTTAGTTTTGAGTCAGAGTCAAATTCCAATGATACGGTCGCAAATGCAGCGATGAAAAACCTTTCTGGAATGAATAAATAAATAAATAAATAAATAAATAAATGAGTGGAAATTGAACCGGTGAGTGTGTTATATTGAGGCACTATGACTCTCTGAAAAGTGCCATCTCATTTTATAATAAAATGTTTAAGAGAAACATTCACAATAAGTAATTTAAAATCGGAATAGATATTAAAATATAAAACGACGAGTAAATTAAAATCGGGGTAAATATTAAAATATAGAAGCTGAAAATAAAACTCACATTTTGAAAACAGGAAGAAACTTGACAGGTATTTTCTTTTTTCTTATTTGTACAACATGCTGGAAGTGGGTTGTGACATGATGACGTAAGTCATACTGAACTGGGTTTACTCCTACGGATTTAATCAAATGGATTTCAGTGTTACGTTCTCTGATAGCTGATTCGTACGACAGCATTAATATCCTGGTGCATCACCGTTAGTGTTTGCAGCTGTCCATACCGAAATATTTGTGATTTATTTTGTTTCTGGAAAAGTCGTGTATCACTTTTCACATCTTACGACTCACTCACCGATTCGATTCCCCTATAGGCCGATTGCAGTAGAAAAGTAATATTGATGTGTGCTCGAGGTAATTAAGATTGTTGCGCAATTGTTAAATAATTTATTAACTGACAATGCTAAGCTCTTCTAATAAATACCTATTTCTTTACTACCCACAAGGGACTAAACACAGAGGGAACAAACAAGGACAGACAAACGGATTAAGTCGATGATACAGACCCCAGGGTGTAACTGGTACTTAATTTATCGACCCCGAAAGGATGAAAGGCAAAGTCGAGCTCGGCAGAATTTGAACTCAGAACGTAACGGCAGACGAAATACCTATTTCTTTACTACCCACAAGGGGCTAAACACAGAGGAGACAAACAAGGACAGACAAACGGATTAAGTCGATTACATCGACCCCAGAGCGTAACTGGTACTTAATTTATCGACCCCGAAAGGATGAAAGGCAAAGTCAAGCTCGGCAGAATTTGAACTCAGAACGTAACGGCAGACGAAATACCTATTTCTTTACTACCCACAAGGGGCTAAACACAGAAGGGACAAACAAGGACAGACAAACGGATTAAGTCGATTACATCGACCCCAGAGCGTAACTGGTACTTAATTTATCGACCCCGAAAGGATGAAAGGCAAAGTCGAGCTCGGCAGAATTTGAACTCAGAACGTAACGGCAGACGAAATACCTATTTCTTTACTACCCACAAGGGGCTAAACACAGAGGGAACAAACAAGGACAGACAAACGGATTAAGTCGATTACATCGACCCCAGAGCGTAACTGGTACTTGATTTATCGACCCCGAAAGGATGAAAGGCAAAGTCGAGCTCGGCGGAATTTGAACAAGGAACGTAAAGGCAGACGAAATACCTATTTCTTTACTACCCACAAGGGGCTAAACACAGAGGGGACAAACAGGGACAGAAAAACGGATTAAGTCGATTACATCGACCCCAGAGCGTAACTGGTACTTAATTTATCGACCCCGAAAGGATGAAAGGCAAAGTCGACCTCGGTGGCATTTGAACTCAGTACGTAACGGCAGACGAAATACGGCTACGCATTTCGCCCGGCGTGCTAACGATTCTGCCAGCTCGCCGCCTTATAATCTTCGAATCAATACCGATCCGAAGATTAACAAATTAATTACATAATCAAGAGTTTAAGTAGTAAGTGTGTAGTTTCTTTTAGTTGAACGTTGACAGGATATCTGTACGAATAAGCTGGTTAATATATTTTTCTGAAAACTCTAGCTTTTCTAGATTGTCACTTAGGCATTTACTCATAAAACCAAGAGCAACAATCACTATTGGTATAAATGTGGATGTATAATCCGGGTATAGAAGTTGAGTATAGAAGCTGAAAGTTTCGAAGCAGTTGTCCAAAGCTATCATCTTTGTTTTGATTTTTGAAGAATTATTAACATCAATAGAGCAGCCGACCTCAATAACGGTCGATACTTTTGTTGTTTTTTCCAAACAACGCTATCTGGCCTATTTTGTACTTGGTAATAGTTTTGAAGTATGTATGTATGTATGTATGTATGTATGTATGTATGTATGTGCCGTAAATTTTCGGGTATAATTCGCATTTTTTCCCCAAAATTTAAAGGCCAAAGTCCCTAGTGCGTACTATATACGAGGTTAAAAATAAAAAATATTCTCTAAGCAATGTCCGAGTCTCTATTTGCCGTCCGGCAATGTTTATTCAGACACATTTTGTGATGTCGGGCATGAAAATACCTTAAGCTAAGCCTGAAAGCAATGAAGTCTTAAAAGAATCATCCATAACTTGCATTAAGCAACATTTATTAAAATAAAAGTATTCACAACACAGAATAACATGTAACAAAAACAATTTGCAAACACATTAACATTCCCATATAACAGTTAAGAACATCACCATTATTGTATTACGCATGAGCGGAAGTGTTTGTTTGACTAGGTGTTGCTGGCTTAATTACGCACGACTCCTGTTAGAGAAGGGGTGCGTATTATACACAAGGTTTAGGTTTTTCAGAGGTACAGCCTCCTAAAAATCCCCTACGTATTATACTCAAGGGTGGACTATTTTCGAGGATTTACTGTATGTATGTATGTATGTATGTATAATATGCCTATTGTAATAACAATATAGGCGAAGAATAACAGCGTTGGATAGAATGCCTAGTGGTGTTTGTCCCAACTTACTGTGCTCTGAGTTCAAATCCCGCCAAGGGTCTTTGTATTCTGATAGCAATGCCTACAAGTCTGATACCTGAGACGGCTGTATTTCTCTTGAATAAATATCAAAAAGGAG
>NC_042997.1:193988633-193991133 GCF_006345805.1 Octopus sinensis | reverse complement strand
CATGATGTTCCGCCATAACAAGCGGATTTTCAGGTCCCTAGTAGGTGCAATTGTGGCGGTTAATTGAACCATTTAATTTGAATGTGGCCTCATCACTCCACACAATCTTTGTTAGGAAGTGCGCATCTTCTACAAATCGTGCCAAGTACCACTCGCAATACTACACTTTTTGGTCTGGATAATCGTCCTTAATAGCATGGACTAATCTTGGAACGTAACTTTTCCATTGACAACGCTTCGAAATGCGTTGGACAGACGATTTCGAAATACCTACCTCGCGACTCACTTGCTGTATAGATTTTCTTGGACTTTGGTGATACGTTTCCAGTACTCCTTCTTGTTTTTTTTTGGGGGGGGGAGGGGGAGTTCGATGTTCGTGGTCTTCCGTAACGCTTCCCGTGGTCATTCTGAACAGTTCCATCGGCTTCAGACTCATCTCTAATTCTAGTGATGGTAACTCGCGTTGGTGGATCTGTTCGAAACTCCCTCCTAAAATGTTTTTGCACTTCAACTGCGTTTTCACACTTCTAGTAGCACTTTAGAATGAATTTCCTTTGAGTTATCAATTGAGTTACCAGCGGCTAAAGTGTGTATACATTTTTGGACACCCTGTATATATATATATAAGGATAAGATCGTTAATTTAAAAATAAAATAACGATTTTATCAAGTGGTCAGCATGGAAAAAATAACCTTCAAAGGTAATAATTATTAAAATTATAAATTAGGTTAGGGTATCTACGAGATACCACCATGCTGAAAATAGCAGCCATGATCTGACTCTAAAACCACCTAAATTTTCCATATATCAACACGGAGAGAAAACAAAGAGACAAGATGAAACTAGTAAATAAATTACTGGATAATTCTAGATCCGGATTTCTGACTTTGCATTTATGAATGCTTTGCATCGTCAGTAGAATACACACAGATGAGAAACATAAATACATATCTCTCTCTATATAAACGGCAGTTTGTCTGTGCGTGTTTCTGTGTGTCTGTTTGCTTGTACCCTCACCCTGACCATGGCTTTCAACCGATTCTGATGAAACTTGACACACACATAGCCCAATGTCATAATTCAAAACTAACGCAGCGAAAAGTTCCCCCAGTTCTGAAAAAAATCGATAAATTCGACATGGGGTCGAGAATCAGAAACACAAACCGCAAACTGTCTAGGGGACGCAACTCCACCTTTTTTACTCTCAAAAAAAATTTACCATCATTTTTTTCCATTTTTTTGCTATTTTTGGCTATAACTCTCTAAAAATGCTTTATAGTTATATTCCTTTACAAACCTGAGCAACGCCGGGCGATACTGCTAGTATATATATAAATACAACATACGAATACTTACATATACGAACGTATACCTACATATATATGCACGTATGCATCATGGCCAGTTCAAAATGCCCGCCGCTTAATTCCATGTGAGATATGGTCAAAATATCGCCGCAGATTATATATATAATCTGTAGATAATTTTTTTTAAAGCTTATAAGCGATCACTGTGTATTGACTAAAGAAAATGGTCTAGAGTTGGGGCATTTTGACCCTCGGCTGCAAAAAAAGTGTTTTCCGTGCGCATGGTACTCGAACCCACACCTCTTATATTTGAGAATATACATATATGTGTGTGTGTTTGTGTGTGTGTGTGTGTGTGTGTGTGTGTGTTATATGTGTATGTATGTATGTATGTATGTATGTATGTATGTGTGTATGTATGTATGTATGTATGTATGTATGTATGTATGTATGTATGTATGTATGTATGTATGTATGTATGTATCTGTGCACAGTGGTTGTTCGAAGTCTGAAAGAGAGAGAATAAAACACGAGAAGATCAGGAGAAAGCTTTGGAACAAAGAACCAATAGAAAATGGAGTTGTATTGATTTTTACGTGTGTGATTTTTAAGAGGAAATGCTTGAGTCATGCAGGCCTGGTCAACCAACAAAGAATCTGTAGGAATTGATCCCTTGTAAATTATGTATGTATGTATGTATGTATCAGTTGAATAAAGTTAAAACATGGTCTGGTTTTCACGTTTTTTATTGTGGTATTTTAACAGTAAAAAAATATTTTGTAATGCTCATAAAGTTAAATTAGCACTTTCATACATAGAGTAATCATCAAATTTCAAATGTGTTTAACTGACGGTTGAGTTCTTGACAGCTGTAATACCTCTTAGAACATGTGTAACCTGTGGAAAAGGTGTGCCGTTCTGTTGGAGGATGAAAAAGATCTGTTAAAAGACTTCATACTGTGGCAACGGTTCCTTCTGTCAGTCAACACAACTGCGCATTATGCAATAAAATGTGCGAATCTTTGGCGGGGCTGAAGAATCATGTAAGGACCTCATATTGCGTTATCAATCACTCATTTTAATGATTCTTTGTCGCAATGGCTTTACTCATATACGAGAAAGCAGCCACTCCGTATGTATGTATATGTATCAGTATGTATGCATCAGTTGAATAAAGTTAAAACATGTCTGG
>NC_042997.1:193971133-193983633 GCF_006345805.1 Octopus sinensis | reverse complement strand
CGGGGTAGATGAAATAAGTAACAGCTGAGCACTGGAGTTGATGTAACCGACTGTCCCACTCCCCTCAAATTCCAGGCCTTGTGCTTTTGGTAGAAAGGATATTAATGCCCTGCTTGTGCTTACTTCTAACAATGCCATTCTTACAAAGATGATATTACTCTTCACTTCAATCTATATTTCTCGCACACAAACATCGTCTACAGGAGACAGACGCCTCACATCAAGTTTGCACAAATTCATTGATTTAAGACTGTACAGCTTCACAATTAATCAGACTCTAGTTTTGGAGAACTCGATTATAATCTCCAAACGCTAGGCCTCAGAGTCACTAAAGATCTCCTGGTTCTCTTATGTTCATAAATGTCTTGCAAACAACTTGCACATGCAAGTGTTACCAGTCAAACACTCCGCATACCGGAAGCCAGCAAGTGTATGGGATCATCAGGAGAGAATGCGCGCCGTTTCGGGGCCTACCTCTCCACGGCATCAATGTGCACCAGCTCCACCTCACTGATAAGAGGCCCCGCTTGCTAGATCAGCTGGTTATCAAATAAAGCTCAATATTCTTCTAGCCATCGCTCATCGTTTCTTTTTAACCAAATCCATATTACATGTTTTTCTCTCAAAATTCATATCTTTATCTATGTAACATCTCACCTTTCACCTTTGACAGCCTACACTATAACCTTTCGCCTTTGACAGTCTAACATCTCAAATTTCTGTCTTTGTTTTTTCAAAATTATTTCTCTAGAATTCAACTAATAATTTTTTTTTCTTCTTTCTTGCAGATGTATTGCCTTCTTTTCGGTGTTGTTGCTATGATGTGTCTATTAGACTTCTCAGCGGCACAAAGAAATATAACCAGTTTCTACACAAGGAGTAAGCTTAACATCTCTGAAGACATAGACGTATGTGATAATGATGTAATTCACAGATCTGTGTGTAATATGTCGTGTGAGGTAAACTTCGACAGCAATCGTTTCCCACAGAGAATCGCTGAATACACGTGTATCCCACCTGCTGGATGCGAGCTTAACTCATGTTCATTCCCAACATCTCATAAATATGGCTGCGTACAGGTGAAGTCGATCATGACAGTGTTTCGGGCCCACAATTGCAATAATGTGACTGAATACAGAGCTGAAAATTTTAAATATCGTTCAGGCTGTATTTGCGAAGACCATACAAAGACTAATTAATTAAAGCGCATGCTTTCTGGACAATTGCCTATATTACCTGTGCCATGTCTGTTGACCTAATGAGAAGCTGATGGTACCATTTGTTTTATTTAATTTATTATTATTATCATTATTATTATTATTATTATCATTATTATTATTATTATTATTATTATTGTTATTATTATTATCATTATTATTATTATTATTATTATTATTATTATTATTATTATTATTATTATTATTATATGTTTGACTTTTGCTTTATATTTGTACAAGTTGGCTCCAAGTCTCACCCGGAGACCTCAAGAGACAACAGGCTGGAAGTTCACGTTGTTGTTATGCCTAGTGTGCCATATATTTGGTTGTTTTTTGTGATGTACTGGTGGATGTCTAAAAAAAATGTTTGTTTTAAACCTTGAGATTACATAGAAAGTATTTTGCGTAGGATATGAGCAGTTCCCATGAGCACTATCTTTTGAATTTCTGCCATTTTGGGGTTTCCTGGTATCTGAGTTAGGTAGCAATCAGCCCCTTTTGCTATCATTCCCAGGGCACCTATGACAACAGGTATTGTTTTAGTCTTCAGGTTCCACATTTTGCTGATTTCTATTTCAAGGTCTTTATATTTGCTCAGTTTCTGGTAGGTCTTGACAGATACGTTTATATCGATTGTGACAATCATATCAATGAGGAGGCATGTTCTTTGTTTGAAGTCTTTCAATATGATGTCTGGCCTATTTGCATCTATCTTTCTGTCAGTTTGAATGGTGAAGTTCCAGAGGAGTGAGATGTGGTCATTTTCAAGCACTGGGGGTGGTTTGTGTTCCCACCAGTTTTTTTCATGGGGCAAATCCAGGTTTTTGCAAATTACCCAGTGAATATATTGTGCAGCTCTCTCATGCCTGTTCAGATACTCTGAAGGCGCAAGAAGACTGCACTTGGAGACCACATGATCAATGGTTTCATTTTGTTGCTGGCATACACGACACGTTGGACTACTGCCGATAATATTATTATTATTATTATTATTATTATTATATTATTATTATTATTATTATTATTATTGAGTGAGAGAGAAGTGCATGCCATCAAAGTGATTATTATTATTATTATTATTATTATTATTATTATTATTATTATTATTATTATTATTATTATTTGATAAAAACTCTAAGCATAATTTGCTGGGATGATGGAAAGTGTCAGCTATATACAGCCTACTCTTGCATATCATTTTTACATGGACCCACGAGAGTCATATAGGCCCCAGAGGTCCGAATAAGGCATGTAATTTTGGAGAAAGGGTCAAGTTTATTACATCGATCCCAGTGTTCAACTGGCACTTATTTTATCGAGCCTAAAAGAATGGAATGCAAAGTCGACTCTGGCGGAATTTGAACTCAGAACGTAAAGACGAACGAAATGCCACTAAGCATTTTGCCGGGCGTGATAATGATTCTGCCAACTGGCCGTCTTAGAGCTCCTGGGCCCATTCTTTATATTAGAAATCATTATTGCATTATCATAAAGCAGCGAGCTGGCAGAATCGTTAGCACGCCGGACAGTCTGCAAGGCGGTATTTCGTTCGTCTTTACGTTGGGAGTTCAAATATCGCCGAGGTCGACTGCTTTTCATCCTTACGGTATCGATTAAATAAGTACCAATTACTCACTGGAGCCGATGTAATCGACTTAATCCGTTTCTCTGTCCTTGTTTGTCCCCTCTGTGTTTCGCCCCTTGTGGGTAGTAAAGAAATAGGTATTTCGTTCGTCTTCACGTCGGGAGTTCAAAATCTGTCGTGGTTGATTTCGCTTTTTTATCTTTTCGGGGTCGATGAAATAAATACCAATCAAGTATTTGGGTCGATGTAGTCGACTAACCTCCTCCTCCAAAAGTTCAGGCCTTATGCTTAGCATAGAAAGGATCATTACATTATCATAATAAATACACGTGGGCGTGGCTACATAGACATTTTGTAATAATACGGTTGTGGACTGGCAGCAAGAACTGGGTCAAGCACTTTGTGTGAGGGTTCGTATGTTGGTCCCCCAAACTACCCAAGGTACCCAATGTGAGTTGCCACCATTATAATCACTAAGAGGGTCTTTTATTATTGCTATTTATTACTGATTACATTGGGTAACATTTAAAAAACAGCTTTTAGTTGTTTTGCTTTTTACAATTAATCCTACCTAATTTGATGGTGATGGGTTCAGAAATGCTCTCAGAAATTTTCTATCACGTCAAGTTTTTTGTTAAACAGGAATTCATTTTTTTCTTACCAAAGATGTCAATTTTGTTATTAAATGCAATACTGAAATTAGAAACTAACACAGCCAAATAGTACTTTTTATTCTTTAACAAATATATTACACAAATGTTTAAATTGTGGTTATGGCTGGAATACATTTGATTATCATAATTAATTAATCAGGGCCCACCTGGTGTTAAGCAACAACAAACTTAAGTACGCTGAAGATGACGGTGACATGTGTTGGCTGTGTAAAGTGCTATTTATTTATGTATTTATTGTAATGTTCAAATTATTTCCTGTTATCATCATTTGTAATAAACCATTGTTATAACTTTCAATATCGTTCAATGTCTTACATTTCTGTATGAGCGTTTACGAATACATCGATAAAAGAAATATAACGAAAACTAAGATACTATTTACAAACTTTTTAGGTTAACATGTCCAAAGAAAAGTGATAGTAAATTGTCAGAGAAAGCAGAAGTGACGACTGCGAAATTCGATAATTTCATTATATTTATATATTATGAAAACGATGCATAGAACGCACGTATATATTCCGCCACATATATTATCATACAGATACGATGTTAATAAAGAACCACTTGTTCCGAATGGTCACCTTAGTTTTATTTTTGGTGTGCATCGCCTGCCTTTCGAAAGTCTGTGTATCGATGCTCTCATCGTTGAATCAACAAAATTTAAAGAATCGTTCACAACTTCTCAACTACGTATGTGGCCTAAACGAACAAACTCACCTGTCGTATATCAAATACGTCCTTAGTAATATCTCAATTGCATTATAATGAGTTGGCGTGTTTTGCGTGTACGATCGAGGATCTTTACCAGGCAGCATTTCTCCGCACCTCTTTATACTGCATCAAACAACCAATTCCCTTTATTCCACATACCCTGGTAATATTTTCAATGTCTGTATTTATGAAAGCTATTTACATTCACCTTTTTACGATACTAAACTGCCTATTGACCCCTTTTAGATCTACCCATAGTAAACTTCGATATTTTTTCTCCACTTATATTCATTTAATTTATATTTTCTCTTCTTTAGAAACATAAAAGCTATTTTGTTGTGAATCTTCCGATCATTCTGAGGCTGCCGGAAAGTGTCAGTTCGACTCTTCACGACTTTATCTTCGTAATTTATTCCGCTAGCAAATTCACTCATCGTTGCCCTACGCAGGCAAAGTGTACAAGTCTAGGGGCGAAACGCTTGTATCGCAATACTGGAAACACCTCTGAAGATACAAAAGACTTTCTGACATTGCGATAGCTTTAGTCAGCAACAGGAAATGAGCTTGCAATATCTCCAAGTAGCTCCTACAGCTTTTAAGTTTTTAAGTGGCTAAAGCTTCTCTGGTCTTCATTTCAGTTATAAGACGATGACAAGATATCATTTAGAGTTGCGTCCTAGTTTTTGGTTGCGACACAGCACTAGAGAACAAAACCGCATTTTAACCCTCAACAGTTCGGCTTAGAGGTAAGTTTCTTGCAACACAACCCAAATAACAATAACAGCAGGTAGAACCAACAACTATAGAAATTATGCTTTCTTTATTATTGATGGATGTCTTCAAAATTTTTCCTGTGATTTCAAGCTTCCTGAAGCAAATGTCAATGTGAAATACGAATCTCCGATTATACTACTCTAATGGAGTACTGACCAAAAAAATATTAATATCAACTGCAGCATTTTCCAAAGTGACTCACTTTCACCTTTAATTTTCTGCATAGCCCTAATACCCCTTACAAGTGAACTCAACAGAACAGGGTATGGATATAAAATTGGCGACAAGAAAATAAGTCATCTGTTTTATAAGGATGACTTAAAACGTTATGGCAAAGATGATAATGAGCTTGAAGGACTACTACGTACTGTGAAAGCATTCAGTGATGAAATTGGGATGGAATTTGGCCTTGATAAATGTACCAAGGCCACTTTCCAGAAAGGGAAACAAAAACTTGACATTCAGTGGTGTTGGATGTTGACACAGGCATAAAAGAACTCGAGCAGGAACAAACTTACAAATACCTCGGAAGAAATTAGGGCTCTGGCATTCAACATGAAAGTATGAGAGAGAAAATCAAGAAGGAGTGTTACAGGAGAGTTCGAGCAGTCCTAAAATCTGATTTAAATGTACGTAATAAGGTATTACTATAGATTCCTTAGCAGTTTGTTATTATTTACAGTTTCAATGTGTTGAACTGGAATATGAGCGAAATAAGGAGGATTGACAGGAAAATCCGTAAATTGCTGGTTTGCAATAAGATGCACCACCCAAAGGCAGACGCAGATCGTCTTTACCTATTTAGAGCTCAAGAAGGTTGAGGTTTGATCCAAACTGAAATCTACAAAACCACCACAATTGGACTGGAAAAATATATTGAAACATCTAACGATCGGATGATAAAGCTCGTTGAAAACCATGAAAGACGTAAGAAACTTCATTCTGTTATTTTCAAGTGAGTTTATCCATAATACCCAGGTTGAACAGAATAAGGAAAGTATAGCAACTGTATTCGCAAAGAAGGTAAAATCAATAGCAAAGCAAAATGCGCTTGAACAATTGGCTGATAGGTGGAAACAAAAACATCTGCATGGCAAATATGTAGCCCGTAGCAAACAAGCTGATGTTGACCAGAAGCACATCCATCAGTGGCAATGGAGCTCAGGGCTAAAGGCAGAGAGTGAAGCTTTATCTTGGCTGCCCAAAATCAGAACTTAGTGACCTGGAACTATCAAGCAAATGTGATGAAAAATGGTGTAGACCCAAAATGCCGATACTGCAACGATGGGATAGAAAATGTCGACTACCTAAACTCTGGGTATAAGGTTTTAGCACCTGTAGAGTACAAATCAAGACATGACAGAGTTTGCCGATATCTACAGTGGATAATGTGTCGGCATTATAAAATCAAAACTGCTGAGAAATTGTACAAGCACCACCCTGAGGCTGTAACTGAAGGAGAAAATATATAGCGATTCTTTGGGACTTTCCAGTATGTACAGACAGGACCATGAAGGCAAATACACTAGATATTGTTGTGAAAGACAAAATCAATAAAGTCTGTTTATTGACTGACATGAGCATACTCTGTGACCATAATATGTCGGCAAAAGAATTTGATGAATTCAGAAAATATAAAGATTTATTTATCGAAATCGAAAAGATGTGGCATCTCAAGACGGTTACAATACCAGTGATTGTAGGAGCATTTGGGATGATAAAAAAGAAACTGAAAATTATTTGAGGATGATCCCTGGCTTACCATCCATGCAGGAAGTGCAAAAGATTGTCTTAACTGGTAAGTCACACGTATTGAGAAGAGCATTGTCGCTATAAATTCTCTTTCCTTTTTCTCCCTTTAATTTCTTTGTTTACTTCTCTATTTTTTTCCTTTTTCTCTCAGTCTTCCCCTTTTTCTCTATCACATGACTTTGTAAATGAACAATCTAGTGTGCTTGTTTTAATAGCCTACCAATGTATACAGTGCGTTTCTCTGCCCCAGGTGTCAGGAGGACAATCGGAAAGAAACGGAAGTAGAATTGTAAGAAGATGCTAATGATAATAATAATAATAATAATGATAATAATAATAATGATGATAATAATAATAATAATAATAATGATGATAATAATGATGATGATGATGATGATAATAATCGGTACAAGTGTGAAGGTAGAACACCTACAAAGATCAGCATTGCTTGGAATTGCAACAAATCTCCGCAGGTTTCTTGAAGCATGACCAGTAAAACAAGTGTCGCCTTAGTCTGCTGGCCGTGGACAGCTGACACTTTCCATCATACCTAGCTCTGAGTTTTAATACAATACACAAAGGAGCATCATTAGAAAATTTTGAAAACCTTTAATAACTACAATTCTGTGTAAACATTTTGCCCTTCTTTTCTCCCTGGCTATTCGTATATGTAAACGTACATTCTATTGCAACAACACTATTAAACGCACAACGGAAATCTCTTCCAAAATAAGTTGAGAATCTTACATATTCACAATTTTCTCTGGTCGAACACACAAACGATCATCTTTAAAAGCTTTAAAAATTTAGGAGATAAACAACTACCAGTATATACAAACTGCATAATTACGAAATCTAAAGAAAGGGAAGAAAAATTCAACGATGTAAATATTAATATGTGTGTGTGTGTGTGTGTGTGGTGTGTGTGTGTGTGGTGTGTGTGTGTGAGCAATCTCGAGTATAACCAGCTGAAATTGCAAAGATAATCTGGAACTCGACTGAGAAAAGAAAACTCGGAATGACCCGTTCTTGTTGTCTTTGTATCGTCTGTCTGTATGTTTTGTTGTCCCTTATGTTTTGCGTTCTTGTCCCATTTTTGTATTTTTTATATATAAAAATATAGCGGTGTACGTACACTTTGGTCTCTTATATATATATATATATATATATATATATATATATATATATATAGATATATATATATATATATTGTACGACTCTATTATTCTTTCTATTCTTTCCTTCTTTCTATCAGCCCTTTCACAATTACTTCGTTCATTTCACTCTTCGTTCTTTCGTTTCCCTTCTCTCACATTTCCTGGCCTTCTCTTCATGCTCACTTTCTCTCCTCTTTCACTTCACTCTGTCCCTTTCATTTTTTCTCGCCCCTCCTTAATTCTTCTATCCCTCTGCCTCTACCCCTCTCTCTTCTCTCCGCACGTGATAGGTGTTCGGCCAAGCCTGGCCTTTCTTGGTTCAACTACCATCCGTGCAACATCTATATTCCTCCCTGTGCTTGTCAGATCTTATGTCCCTGCCGTAAGGCTTTACTTCCACACACGCCAACTTAATTTGATTAGTCCTTAGTCGAAAGACACCTGTTGTTATGTCCTGTTATTTGCATTTGTTTTTGTGTAACACTTCTCCGTTTTTTCCGTCCTTGTTTTCGTACACATTTGCTGCTTTCTTCCAAGGAATCTAATGCTCTTAACTTAGTTTTTCCTTCGGACTGGCCAGATTGGAGCAATCTCGAGTATAACCAGCCCAAATTGCAAAGATAATCTGAAACTCGACTGAGGAAAGAAAACTCCGAATGACCCGTCGTTGTTTTCTTTGTATCGTTTGTCTGTATGTTTTGCGTTCTTGTCCCATTTTTGTATTTTTTATATATAGAAAGAAACATAGCTGCGAACATACATTTTGGTCTCTCTTATATATATATGTGTGTGTACGTACGTATGTATGTATGTATGTATGTATGTATGTATGTATGTATGTATGTATGTGTATGTGTGTGTGTATTATTGTTATTTATTCTAGTCGTAATTAAAATAGAACAGAGTTGGCTCTTTCCAAGGTCAAGGTCAGTTTTCTCATTGAGCGCTTGTAATACTAAGCACATTTGACTTCTGCTGACCGCAAGGGTGTGACGCTTTTTTTGCTTCCTGATCGCACTACTAATGCTGCTGCTGCTACTACTACTACTACTACTACTACTACTACTACTACTACTAATAATAATAATAATAATAATAATAATAATAATAATAATAATAATAATAATAATAATGGCAACAGCGATATTTATGATTTGCCTAGAGACAAACACGCATATGCGATAGCGTTTACATCCTGCTGACAGAAGCTATACACTCCCTTTACCACTTCTGCCACCACCGCCGCCAACGCCATTACCATCCTACTGGAAATAGCTCGGAGACTGCATAATGATTCTGTCTTTTGTCTCCCAGTCTCTGTGTCTCTCTCTCTCTAGCTGTCAACTCAATATCTGCTTCTTTCTACGATGCTACAACGAAGTCTGTCGGCCTGCCTTTTGACACCTTCCAAGCGACGGGTCATGCCATGAACTAATTTAAAACATTTCAAAATTAATTTCACCCCCCCCCCATCCCCCCCAAAAATGATGTTGTCTGGGACCTCTGAACCTTCCCCCAAGGAACCAGACAACTGGTTTAACCCTGTGCGCTTATAACACGGCCCTGGATACCAACCATGGAACCCCCTCCCACTAGAACTCGTGTCGTTCGTAGAACGCGTTCATCAGTGACCTTAGCTTCTGACACTGAGCTCGAAAAGTCTTTAAATCAGGATCAAATTCCTCAAGAACCTGTAGCAAATCAAACCAGGGATATTCCCGAAACTGACGCTCAGGATCAACTGCCAAACCTATCTCAAAGAAATAGAAATACAAGATAGAAATGGCCAAGGAGGAATATATCGAAGTTCGAAATTTGAAAGCTATATTATTATTAATTCACTTATCCCTCTCCCGAATTTGCTGGCCGTGTGCCAAAATTTGAAAGCTTATTATTTTTCAACACTAAACCCAGAAACATCAACCACACAAAAAGAGACCTACAATATCTGGAGGTGCAAAAACCCGCATAGCAGGTTGTACATGGACAGTAATAAACTAGGAGCTGTTTACGAGAAAACAAAGGATACACAGATTGAAATCCTCAAACAAAAACTACAATTAAAAACCAAACGACTGGCAAGATAAAAAAAAACGCTCAGCATTCCATAGACAAGGCATACTATTCAAGGAGAACACAAAAAAATTCTACAGGGAACTGAGGGAAAATAATACCTCATCCCCAGTAAAAGACCAACTGATAACGAAATTGACAAAATAGTCAGATCAGTCAAAAGTCAGCTCAGTATAACACACATTCACTTATACCCGCAGGCAAAAAGCCCTGAAATCCCTAACCCAAGCCAGCAAACTAGGTATTATTGGTTTCATGCTTGAATAGGAAAAGGAAAAAGTAAAACTGTCTTTGACTTTTCGGACACGGAGTCCTTCATCAGAAAAAAAAGAAGAGTGGTTGAAAAGAGAGAAGAAAAATATAGGGGGCCAGGTGGGAATGCAGTCCTATGGGGAGAAGTTAAGAAGAGAGGAAGAGGTATAGTTTTGAGTATAGATGAAAAGTTGGGGTTCGTGTGAATATAAATGAGAAAACAGACATGGGATAAGCAGTGCGGGGTGCAGGTGGCCGGTGGACAGTAAATGGAGTAGTATGGGATGAGAATATGGTAAGGATATGAGAAAGGCGTGGAAGTGGGTACTATATTTGATTTTCTTTCTCACCAAACGTTGCTAACTTCATTCACTTTCCTTTATTACCTTCATTCTTTCCTATCTACCATTTTCTATCCCCTTTATGACAAATACTTTTTTTAATGGTTCCACCCCCGTCCTTCTCTTTCTACTCCGAGAATACATTACAGTTGCTATCATAACCTAATTACTATGATCTTTCTTGTTACGTTACGTTATATGCGTCATTTTGTTGCTCTGTGAACCGGCAAGATTCTATCTGGACAAACTCAGAGATAAAGACGCATACGTAGAGAAACATACATGTAGTTGGGAAGCAAGCTTCTTAGCACAGAGCCACGCCACACAGCCACGCCTGCGCCTATATTGGAAATTATTAAATAAATAACAAAGACAAAAAACGAAGGAATTTATCTGACAACCTGAGGCGTTTTACGTGATCACTTGACTTACTATAAATAGCTGTAGACAAAAAAGAAAGAAAGAAAGAAAGAAAGAGAGAAAGAAAGAAAGAAAGAAGAAAGAAAGAAAGAAAGAAAGAAAGAAAGAAAGAAAGAAAAAACAGGACAGATACCGGTTTGAAAATCTTTGATCATTGGTTTGCATTAATCAATCGGCGTTAACTTCGTCAATACATTTGCTAAGACTGAGTTGGATCCTCCGAAGCATGGTGTAGTGCTGGTGTAATTCTGTGTGTGCGCACGCGTGTGAGTGAGAGCGAGAGTGTGTGAGTGGAGTGAGCGTGTGTGAGTGTGAATGAGAGTGTGTGAGTGTATATTATGTTCATATATATATATATATTTATATATATATTGTTACGAAATCCCACCTGCCGTCGCTCAATCTCTTCGGAAAAACCCGGGACCCTATCAAGTCGAGCGACGACGATTTACCGGCCCGATCGATCGGTGAATTCGCCACTGACTCAGAGAGAGAGAGAGAGAATTCGGTGGGGGAGGGCGGCAGCGAACCCGGCAACCGGCGACCGGAGAGAACAACAACAACAAACAACAGCAGGAGACACAAAGAGAGACGGCGGAAGGCAATTGGCTACATTTAACAACAGTTTATACAATTATTACAACATCAAATAAAATACATGCAAGAAAGCAAGAAAACAACAAATCAAAGCATGCAAGTACAATAACAGTTCAGAGACAACAGTTCAAATCAAATAACGTTCACATTATAGTCCAGAGACAAATCAATTCTACATTAACGATACAGTTCAATACATTAAAGTCTTTCTCCTTCTTTCTTTATTTTCAACAACCCTTTTCACAATGTCTTTACCAGTTCTTTCTTTTTCCTCTTTCCTTCTTTCTCTTTTTTCAACACATTTCAACAATTCTTTTTCCTTCTTTTTTCACATATCAAAACATAAATAAGCATATACCGTTACACAATAGCCAGTGCCCTCATACCGTAGTCCCTCTCTCTCAGCTCCGTAATACTATCTGTCTGTCTTCCTCTTTCACATTCACTGTCATTCTCTCGCTCGTCAGCTCCTCAGATTCCCTGTCTGTCTTCCTCTACTGACCGCCCTCGTATCAGTCCCGTCTCTAGCTAGAGCTGCCGGCCGACTGTTCAACTCACAGCTCGTTCGCTTTTTAAAGGGTAGCTTCCTCGAACTTTCCCTGACCGGCACAAGGCCAAAGGTCTCCCCAAAACTCATCACTCTCTTCAGAATCTGACGGGACAAAGGATTTACTCGCCTGCTTGACGCCAGCTCACAAAAAGTCGGTCGCAAGCACTGTCCCTGAATTGACCTACTCATAACACTATATATATATATATTTACATACATACATACTTATATACATACATATATACATACATATATATACATATATACATGTGTGTGTATGTGCGAGCGTGTGTATTATAGGTATATATATATTGTGTGCATATATATATATGGCTGTGTGGTAAGAAGCTTGCTTCCCAACCTCATGGTTCTGGGTTCAGTCCCACTGCGTAGCACC
>NC_042997.1:193966133-193968633 GCF_006345805.1 Octopus sinensis | reverse complement strand
GAGGGTTCCTGTTGATACGATCAACGGATCAGCATGCTCGTGAAATTAACGTGCAAGTAGATGAGCGCTCCACAGCCACGTGTACCCTTAACGTAGTTCTCGAGGGAGATTCAGCGTGACACAGTGTGTGACAAGGCTAGCCCTTTGCAATACAGGTACAACAGAAACAGGAAGAAAGAGTGAGAGAAATTTGTAGTGAAAGAGTACCACAGGGTTCGCCACCACACCTTGCCAGAGCATCGTGGAGCTTTAGATGTTTTCGATCAATAAACAACACTCACAGCGCTCGGTCTGGGAATCGAATCCGCGATCCCACGGCGGCGAGTCCGCTGTCCTAACCACTAGGCCATTGCATCTCCATCTATATATGCTATGTACTTATATGTTGTAGTAAAAAAAAGAAATTAAGGAACGCTGAGAGATTGTCCATTTGACATTCCATTGTAAAAGAGACAGGAAGAGACATCTCAGTCATTGACGTAAATAATAATGTTTTTCGAGCGTAAAGTTTTCCTCTGCTACTTTACAGCAAAATAAACTAAACTCTGTTGTATTCTATTGGTTATTTATTTGTAGATTGTTATTTCTTTGTCTTCAAGAGCGATGTTGTTTGTATATCTGTATGTATGCATATTGTTTGGGGTTTTTTCTTTTCTTTTCTTTTTTTGTTGTTGTTTATCTCAATCCACTCCCCCGCTAAATTCAATCCTGAATATCCTGTCACCTGATATAATTTCCTCCAGTGCTAAGTTTTGTGGTTTTCCAAACAGAATTCAGGATAGACAGAGAAGATGTGGACCGCTGTTATTTATTAGCGTTTTCAAAGAAACAGGAATTATGCATTATTAATGACGTCATTACAGTCATCCACTTACGCCAAGAAGATATCAAATGGTCGGCTAAATTTTGTAAATAGTCTAATCACACACACACACACACACACACACACACACACACACCACGGGCGCTGTACCATGACACACAAGCAGGAGAATCCAGTCATAGTTGTCAGACCATTTCTGCGAGCACATCGCCCCTAACATCTGGCCACCTAACTCCCCAGACTGCAATCCCCTTGATTATTATGTGTGGGGCGCAGCTGAACAAGGATTATGATAGCATTCACCAACTTAAACAAGAAGAATGTCCAGAAGAGTTGCAGAAGATTCCGACGTCGTCTGAAGGCTGTGGTTGAAGCCAATGGCGATTTTACTGAATAAATTTACCCTTTAGTATTTTAAAATACTTCGATGCAATTTTGGTAAATATGTCTGTTAAAATGCGATGTCGGTGTTCAACAAAAAAAAATAGCATATCTTCTGTGAGGGACACATTATTTAATAAACACAATACATATATTTATGTGCTACTAATAGTTTCAAATGTTGAGAAATACCTCAAACGTGTTCATCTGACGCGAACCACATATAACAAGCTAAAAATTGAATGAGAGAAGAAACGTGACAAGTTGAGAAGGAAACAAATAGAAAACGTGTCTGATGAATATCTTTGAGGTATTTCTCAACGTAGGAAACTATTACTAGTACATAAAAACATGTATTGTGTATATTAAATAATATACATATATGTGCGTGTGTGTGTGTATGCGTATGTTAAGGTGTTGCACTCACGACTGCGAAATCTTGGGTTCGACTCCCAGACCAGGCGTTGTGTTGTGTTCTTGAGCAAAGCACTTCATTTCACGTTGCTCTACAATCGTTTCGACATCTGACATGTGGCACCCAGTTGCACCTGTACAAGAAATGTCGATCTGATGGAGCGAGTGAACCTGTGTCTACATAAATATTTGATCACTATAAACAAATCATCTGTGTGGTTGTTCGATGAGAAAATATCGAACCCACATACGTCGTCTAACAACGGGAGAGTTTATTATCCGAAAGGATGAAAGGCAAAGTCGACCTCAGCGGAATTTGAACTCAGAAGAGGGAGAAGGCAGTGAACTCAGCAAGAGGGAGAAGGCAGTGAACTCAGCAAGAGGGAGAAGGCAGTGAAGGGTGTGCATTTTGGAGAAATTAGGACGGATGGTGGCACGCGTGAGGCAGAAGGAAGTGGAAAGGAGGATGGGTAAGATGGTACTCCACCAGTATCTAATGAGGAGGGCTGCTTCACCGACCTGGACCGCCGACCATCCCAGTGGACGCTAGCTCCTGGCCAGTTCCAAGTAGTCGATCTTTTTGCGGGCTCTTGCCAACGTGTTGTGGACCGGTTTGACTTTTCCAAGCGTCCCCGATATCTGAACATCTCCCCAGCCCTTCGATGTCTCCGACGCCGCACGGACAACATCATCAAATCGACCGACAAGGGTGGAGCCGTGATGGTATGACGCGCGGACCTCTACAAGACGGAAGCTCTCCGCCAACTTCAAGACACCTCCGTCTACTGCCCTCTGCCCCCTGCCTTCCAACTCCACACCCAGCTACCAACAGACTGTGTTCTCCACTGTCCATGATCTCATCTTCTCCGCCCGTCTCCCCAC
>NC_042997.1:193903046-193966033 GCF_006345805.1 Octopus sinensis | reverse complement strand
TATATATATATATATATATATATACATATATATATTATATACATAATATATATATATTATATACATATATATATATATATATATATATATATATATTATATACATATATTATATAATATATATATATATATATATATAATATATATATTATATATATATATATTATATATTATATATATATATTATATATATATATATATGGAGTGATGCGCGAGACAGATAGTTTTCTCTGTTAATTATGTGACCAAACAGGGGTCTAACAGGGGGAAATTATGTCTAAACATGAGCGCAAAGCATGTGAACGTCCGACGTGCTTTGAGTCGGGAAAAGAATTGAGCTGACACAGACGTGTTACAAAACAAGGCAGTAGATGCATAAAAGAGGTGCGCGTGCCATGTGTTGAAAAGAGCTTGCAAGGCTGAGGCAGTAATGCTAGTGCATTGATTACAAGTACAGAGTACAGTATTGAGTGTGTCAGGGATTAAGGCAGTACTGAATATACCAGCCGGTGCATGAGGTATGATATGGCAGAAACGTTAGCACGCCGGGCGAAATGCTTAGCGGTATTTCGTCTGCGTTACGTTGTGAGTTCAAATTCCGCCGAGGTCGACTTTGCCTTTCATCCTTTCGGGGTCGATAAATTAAGTACCAGTTACACACTGGGGTCGATGTAATCGACTTAATACCTATGTCTGTCCTTGTTTGTCCCCTCTGTGTTTAGCCCCTTGTGAGTAATAAAGAAATAGGTATGATATGCCTCGATGGTGCAGGAGCAAAAGTGTGGCCTGCTGGCGCATTCTAAGGGACAAACAACTTTCTCTATGTATGCGTGACCAACGCAAGGTTCTTTCAGAGAGTAGTCGTGTCTACAAGGACGCAGGGAGCAGGAAAAACAAGCAATAAAGGCGTGTGATGTGCATGACTGTGACAGAGTAAGCATTTGTGTGTGTTCATGAACCATGTGTGCTAATGCGTGCGCAAGGCCAGGCGCTGAGGAAAGGAGCATGTGAAGAAATAAATTGCAGACCTTCAAAAGGAGATCGTTTACCATGTGATAAAAACCGGCGAACAATGCGTGTGCAATGCAAACATAGCAAAATGAATGAAGCAAAAATGACAAACTTGGTCAGAAAGTCTTCTGGTCCTGGTAAGCTAAAAAGTAGCACTTGAAATGCAAAAATGGGTGCATGATAAGTCGAAAACGTTGCACGTGTGGGCTTCCATATTTTCTTCTAGTTAGTTTCTGGGCACGTAGCTGTCGAAATTATGCATTTATTGGCTTCCATGGTTGGCAATGTCCTTGTGAATCGGTTGTATTGCATTGTTGTGGATTGCATCTCTAACCGTTTGAAATCATTACATTGCAAGTATTACATCGTCATTTTGTATTGCTACATTATATTTAAATAAAATTAATGCGCCCATTTAAAGCCTAGCCAGGCTCATGGGCCCGGTTTCCCGGTTTCTATGGCGTATGTGTTCCCCCAGCTGGACGGGACGCCAGTCCATCGCAGCGTTACTCATTTTTGTCAGCTGAGTGGACAGGAGCAACGTGAAATGAAGTATTTTGCTCAAGAACACAACGCGTCGCCGGTCCAGGAATAGAAACCACAATCTTCCGATCGTGATGCTGACACCCTAACCACTAAGCCATGCGCCCCCACACATTATATTTAGGAGTAAAGATTAGTCAGCATAGTTGTTGGAGTTCAGAGAGTTTGAAACATTTAAAGTGACAGATACTTTTTTTTTTCCAATAAATTTTTCCTCAACTTTGAACCAAATATAATTACGGTTCATAATAAAATATTTGAATAATATTTTAGTAATACAGTTCTATATTTAAGATATGAGGAATTATGTACATTATTTATATTTGACGGACATTTGTCCTCGTCTTGTTTGTTAACACAACGTTTCGGCTGATATACCTTCCAGCCTTCGTCAGGTGTCTTGGGGAAATTTTGAACCTGGGTTCTCGTTCCTAAGTTTGTTTCGACCCTTTAGAATTGGAATTTTTGAAAAGTAAAAATTTTGCATTATGTAGCTTGTTATTCTCTTTAAATGAATATTTTTCTGGTTGAAATACACTGAAAAATGGCAACACAGCAGTCAAACAATCGTAAAAAATAGGGATTTTCATAGAAAAAAAAAAGCACATTTTTGATGTAAATAATTTTTGGTATTAACATGGTCCGATTTGAATTTTTTTCTTCTACGGAATGAAGAGCAAGCCTTCTTCTATCATACTCTCAATTTTGGTCAACTTGCGCCGCAGGGTCTCGGAGAAGATAGTGTTAGTTGAAGGCTACCAAACCTACCATACACAGACAACTTCAGCTTTATATGATTTTGAAATTTTTTTTTTTTCCAGTTTCAGCTCATGAGCTGTGGCCATGCTGGGGCACCGCCATATATATAATGTTCTGAATATATTAAGTTTTTAATGCATTTAGAGGTAATGTGCTTAGTTGATGTAGTTTTTGCAAGGTATTCTTTTACTCTTTTACTTGTTTCAGTCATTTGACTGCGGCCATGCTGGAGCACCGCCTTTAGTCGAACAAATCGACCCCAGGACTTATTCTTTGTAAGCCTAGCGCTTATTCTATCAGTCCCAAAGCAGCGAACATTTCTAAAAAATATATTTGGTTTCAAAGTCAAAAATACAGTAAAAAAAAACCCTTCATTGTGCCCTACCCCCAACCCTAAACTTGTTACCAATTCAAACCAAATGGTGGTGGAATATTTGAGAGGAGGAAAGTGGTTTTGTTTTGTGTTCAGAGGCTAAAGCAATAGTTCTCAACCAGGGTCCATATTAGATTTTTTGTTGTTACAATTTATCTGCAATGAATTGGTTATATTTCCGCAGTACACAAAATGTGTTGTTGTTTTTTTTTTTTTACCCAAATCCTGATATTTACAATTTTAGTGTGAAAGCCATTTAAAAATCACAAAAACCGTTAGATTCACTTCAATTTGTCAAAATATTTTCGTCGCTTTGAAACCGCAACCTGCTCGCTGACAAAATTCCTTTCTTTTCTTTATTTCAGTCATTTGACTGCGGCCATGCTGGAGCACCGCCTTTAGTCGAGCAAATCGACCCCAGGACTTATTCTTTGGAAACCTAGTACTTATTCTATCGGTCTCTCTTGCCGAACCGCTAAGTGACGGGAATGTAAACACACCACCATCGGTTGTCAAGCGATGTTGGAGGGGACAAACAGGTACACAAACGTATATATATATTTTGACGGGCTTCTTTCAGTTTCCGTCTACCAAATTCACTCACAAGGCTTTGGTCAGCCCAAGGCTATAGTAGAAGACACTTGCCCAAGGTGCCATGCAGTGGAACTGAACCCAGTACCATGTGGTTAGTAAGCAAGCTACTTACCACACAGCCACTCCTTTCAACATTGAAATTTAATTTGTCAAAATATTTTCGTCGCTTTGAGACCGCGACCTCTTCACTGAAAAAATTCCTTTGTCAGTGAACAGGTCGCAGTCTCAAAGCAACGAAAATAATTTAACATATTAAATTTAAATGTTGAAGTGAATCTAACGGTTTTTGTGTGTTTTAAATGGCATATAAACACTTGAAGTGAATCTAACAGTTTTTGTGTGTTTTTAAATGGCTTATAAACACCTTATATGCTGCAATTGTTTTTGTTTCAGCACATGATCTCAGATCAGGTCACTTGCTATGCATGTACATCTAATATTTAATTACAAGTATACGAATAGGATTTTTTTTAACATCGAATGGCTATGAGGGTCCACCTGAGTAAAATAGGGATCCAAGGGCTTCATGGGTAAAAAATGGTTGATGACCACTGGGCTAAAGTATAATAGAGGAACAGGCACATGGGTCTTGCTACAGAGAAGATATATGGCTACTCCATATTATACAAGGGTGGGTTGGAGTAGCTGAGAAGATAAAAGACAGAGAAAATAAAAAGTTTAAAAATGAAAGAAAAAAAATTTTTCCAGTCAAATCTCTTTATTGTGTGATCACATAAAAACAAAAATAAAATAAAATAATAATCATCAGGAAAAAAAAAAAAAACATTCTGAATTGTTTTTTTAAGGAAGACAAAAGAAATTGACAAATTTTTTTTATGTGATTTTTTTTTTTTTTCTTTTCATTTTTTTTTTTTTTAGTTTGATATTTCCACTGCAACAGATGACAGAAACAACAACAACAACAACAACAAAGTGGTACAGGTGAAGTCATTAAGAGTTTAGTAGTTTAAAGTTTTTCAGGTGATCAAAATACCTCAGTGACTATGGCTTCAAATAATCTGTGATGCGTGACTGACTGACTGACCGACTGACTGAACAGGACTGATATGGTTACCAAACAGACAGAATGCCGACAGATTGTTGTAAATAGTAAGAGTGATGTGAAGAAAGTTTTAATGGGACAAAAAGTAACAACCAACGGAGAGAGAGAGAGAGAGATATTATCAGTGTCAGCCAAATATTATATAATAATAATAATAATGGTTTCAAATTTTGCCACAACGGCAGCCATTTTGGGGGAGGGGGATGAGTCGATTACATCAACCCCAGTGTTCAACTGGTACTTATATTTTATTGACCCCGAAAAGATGAAGGGCAAAGTCAACCTCAGCAGAATTTGAACTCAGAAGAACATAGCGATGGGCAAAGTACTCTGCTCAGCATTTCGTCCAAGCGCTAACGATTCTGCCAGCTCACCGCGCCTTTTAATGGTTTCGAATTCTGTCACAAGGGCAACAATTTTTGAGGGAGGGGGATGGTAGATTCCATCAACCCCAGTATTTGACTGGTACTTAAAATTTATTTACCCTGAATGGATGAAAGGCAAAGTCAACCTCGGCGAAATTTGAACCCAGAATATAGCAATGCTAAGCATTTCAGCTGGTATGCTAACGATTCTGCCAGCTCACTGCCTTAATAATAATAATAATAATAATAATTGTATCAAATTTTGGCACAAGGCCAGCAATTTTGAGGGAAAGAGGTAAGTCAATTAAATTGACCCCAGTACTGACAGGTAATTATTTTATCGACCCTGAGAGGACGTTAACCTCAGCAGAATTTGAACTCAGAACAGATAGAGCCAGAAATAATACCATTCAGTATTTTATTTGACACTCTGATTCAACCAGCTGGTTGCCTTTCAACAGTTTCAACTTTTGATATAAGGCCAGCAATTTTCGTAGGGATGGGCAGTGTTAGTTGATTACATTGACCTCCCAGTACATGACTGGTACTTGTTTTATCAACACTGAAAGGACAACAGGCAAAGTCAAACTTGGGTAGAATTTGAACTCAGAATATAAGGAGCTGGAAAATGTGCAGCTAACCATTTTGTCCAACACGTTAATGATTCTGCCAGTTCCCCGCCTTAATAATAATAATCATAATAATAATAATAATAATAATATAAAAGTGGGGTAGTGAGAGGAACAATCAAAAACAATCGAACCATATATTATTATTATTCATTATATAATGAAGCACATGTTCTATGTACAATGTGACAGATCAAAGAAGAGAAGGAGAGGGTAGAGGGATATAAAGGGGAAAAAAAAACAAAAAAAAACCCATCCACCCACCCATCGTGTGTCACAAATACTGGATCTGATCTCTGCCTCGCCACATCATTTTTGCTCTCCACAAATTTTGAGAGAGAGAGAGAGAGAGAGGAAGGAAGGAAGGAAAAGTGTGTGTGTGTGTGTGTTGCCATGGTATTATCTTATTTTGTATTACTGGTCTGTTTTTGTTTTGTCTGCAAAATATGTGACTAAAGTTTGACAGATGATAAGTCCTGCAGATTAATGAATGAAAGGTAGGGAGGGAGGGAGGAGAGGTTTCTTTGCTGCCCGTCTTGAATGTTCACAGAGCAACCAGATGACACATACAACGCAACTTAGCAAGAAGAAGCATGGTATTTAGGTAAGCATAGCAACAGTAATGTATTCTGGGAGTAGAAGGAGAAGGACAGGAGTGGGAGTGGAACCATTAAAAAAAAGGGATTTGTCATAAAGGGGACAGAAAATGGTAGAGCATGAAGAATGAAGATAGTAAAGAGAATGAAGTTAGCAACGTTTTGTGAGAAAGAAAATCAAATACAGCAAGTAGTGTGACAATTTTGAAGGGAGAAGACATTGGAATGAGTAAGGATTAGACAGATGGATATGAGAAAAGTGAAGGTGGGCAGAGAAGTGGGGTTGAAAAGGTGGGAAAAGTAGAGCCAAACGTGAAAGACAGTTATTGCTCGTTATGAAATGAGTTTCTTTTTTTTTAATATTAATAGACCTAAAATCTGGAATTTGTTTAGTAAACAATGGGAATAAGAAGAGCAGAGTGGGTGGTAAGTGGTCATAAATATCTGGAGTAATCCTATAAATTCACAAATACAGAAATTGGAAGGTTAGGTGTGATGGTATGTATGGCTTATATCTAGATATAAAGTAGTAGCTGTATTAGTAGTGTTGTTGTTGGTGGTGGTGGTGGTGGTGGTTGTTGGAGTAACGGTGATAGTGTAAGCAGCAGCAGTAGTAGTAGTAGTAGTAGTTGTGGGGAGGGGGAGAAGATGCAGTGTTAAATGCAAAAACAAAAATGGGTTTTGAGAAAGTAATCAAGAAAAATAACAACAGAGGTCATGTAATGAAAATACAGCATGGAGAAGAAAATAAATGAGAGGGGGGGTAGAAAAAGGGAAAGAATGAAAGTGAGAGGGAGGGAGGGAGGGAGAGAGAAGAGAGAGAGTAGGTGAAATGCATTGAGAGTCAACAACAAGAAGGGTCAGTGTTAGTTTTAATATACATACACACACTGTCTGAAAATAATGGAGAGCAAAATTGGAGTGGAGTTAAGGTGATGGGGTGAAATGGAGAATTGGAGCATGAGAGGGAACTGGAACTAAGAGATGCCATTGTTTACAGACACACAGAGGTAACATTTAGAATAAGGTGAGAGAGAGAGAGAGGTGGGGGTGGAGAGACAGTAGAGAAAAATTTTGGAGTCTGTCACAATGTGCGACATTATTTAAAATAGATACAGGTTCGGATGTGGCGGGCAGAAAAAACAGTTTGGTTTTGCAGACCACCATCACTGCCGTGGCTGCCATCAACCTCCATCCCCCACATCTGCCATCATCAATTCAGACCAGCCTCGTCTAACCTGCTGTGACGTAAACCCAAGTGAGAAGTTCCGAAGCTAGCCCCACCCACCACAAAAAAAAAAAGAGGAAATTAAAAAAAAAAGAAAAGAAAAATCCCCCCCTCTTCTCTCCTTCCCCCAGTAACATTATTTCTTCTGAGTTACCGTAGTTACCGCTTCAACAGCATTTTACGGAAGTCGTCATTACTCATGCCACTACTGGAGGAGGAAAGCGACGACGTGGCTTCTTTTGCAGAGCAGTTGTTTGATGATTGGTCATTGACGGAGCTGTTTCCATTGGAGCTACTACTAGATGTAGCTTTGGTACGCTGCAGAGCACGAGGAACCAGTGACACCATAGTCCGAGCCTTTCCACGACTGATGAAACAAAAGGAAAAAAAAAAAGAAAATTAATAAATGAAAGCAATATAAGATATTAAGAAAAAAACCGGCAAAAGACATGCAAACAGGCAGGTAATCATCATCATCATCATCATCGTTTAACGTCCGCTTTCCATGCTAGCATGGGTTGGACAGTTTGACTGTGGGCTGGTGAACTAGATGGCTGCACCAGGCTCCAGTCTTGATCTGGCAGAGTTTCTACAGCTGGATATGCCCTTCCTAACACCAGCCACTCCAAGAGTGTAGTGGGTGCTTTTAAGTGCCAGCGGCATGGGGGTCAGTCAGGCGGTACTGGCAATGACCTCGCTCAAATTTTTTTTTTTTTTACACATGCCAACGGCACAGGTGCCAGTAAGACGATGCTTCGTAGAGTATTTTTGACTTTTAAAAGAACATAGAAATAGGTGCCAACATGGTTGTGTGGTACGAAGTTTGTTTTTTCAGGTTCAGTCCCATTGCATGTGACTTTGGGCAAGTATCTTCTATTATAGTCCCAGGCTGACCAAAGTCTTTTGAGTATATTTGGTAGATGGAAACTGACTGAAGCCCATCACATACACAGGGTGTGATGGGTAAATTGTTGTCATTTTATATTTTTAATTTCCTGCATACACATAGATTGTTTTTGATTTTGTAGGTTACACAGTATAGTAGGGCCAGTTGGGCACTGTCTGTGAGAAAAGCAGCAGGCAGTATTCTCCTTAATTCCAGTAGAGTATTTGTGATTTTTAATAGAACATAGAAATAGGTGCCAACATGGTTGTGTGGTACGAAGTTTGTTTTTTCAGGTTCAGTCCCATTGCATGGGACCTTGGGCAAGTATCTTCTATTATAGTCCCAGGTTGACCAAAGTCTTGTGAGTATATTTGGTAGATGGAAACTGACTGAAGCTCATCACATACACACATATACAGGGTGTGATGGGTAAATTGTTGCCATTTTATATTTTTAATTTTGTGCATGCTCATTAATTGTTTTTGATTTTGTAGATTACATAGTATAGTAGGGTCAGTTGGGCACCGTTTGTAAGAAAAACAACACCATGATGCAATTCACTCTGCCAGAAATTTGGAAACGACATGCTGTACTGCTTGACATTCGCGCCAGAAGCTCCAATACGAACATTTCAGAGTGTTTGAGTATCAATTTGAGGACAGTGCAAAGGATTAGGAAAGAGTTGGTACAGCAGCTCGGAAAACTCACTCTGATATGAAAAGAACTTCTGAATTTGTTGGTGAGATCAAGGCCATGATTGGCAACAATCCCTCCAAGTCAATCAGGTCCATCACTAGGAACATGGGAGTGTCTGAGCTTCTTATCAGGCAGGTAGTGCATGAAGACATTCAGTATTCCTCATACAGGGTGAGAAAGAGCCAATTTTTATCCTAAGCCATCAAGGACAAGAGGAAAGACTGCGCTACAAAGCTTTTGAACAAACTCAAGCATCCCCTCCAACCGAACATGCTTCGGTTCTTATCAGACAAGAAACATTTCTGTCAGGATCAGATGGTGAACACACAAGACAACTGTTGGCTTGCCGTGTCCCCAAAACATGTACTGAGATTGTTAAAAATCAAACATCCAATCAACATCATGGTGTTTGGAGTGATCACTAGTGATGGCGACATTATGCCTCTATTCATCTTCCCACATGGCCTCAAACTCAACACGGAGGCCTACATCAAGTGCCTGGAGGGGGTCTTCTTCACAAGCACAACAATGCCAAAGGTTATTGCCTCTGTGAGGCCCAACACTTGGAAGGGTTTCAGTGACTTTGCCTCCACGAGGCCCAATGCTCAAAAGGAACTCAGCCACCTCGCCTCCGTGAGGCCCAACACTCGAAAGGGACTCAACCACTTTGCCTCCATGAGGCCCAGTGCTTGAAAGGAACTCAGCCACTTTGTCTCCATGAGGCTCAACATTCAATGGTTGATTTTTTTATGTGCCACCAGCATGGGTGCACTTGATTTGATGGATCCTCTTAAGCAGAGCACGTTGCCAAAGATCTCGGTCACTAGTCATTGCCTCTGTGAGGTTCAAAGTTCAAATATCATGTTTCATCACCTCATCCCATGTTTTCCTGGGTCTACCCCATCCTCCCATGTCTTCCTGGGTCTACCTTTACAAAATCCACTAACAAGGCTCTGCTTGACTGAGGGTTAGGGTAGACTTGCCCAAAATGTTACAAAGTAATACTGAACTCAGAACCTAGTGGTTAGGAGGAAAACTTCTCAATCATTCAGCCACATCTAATTAAAATTATGTAGATCTTAAGACTTAAAAATGAACTTACACTTCACTTTCTTTCTTTCCTCCTCCTAAAGTAGGGGTGAACGTAGATGTAGATGATGAAGATCTCCGGTTCATTGGAGATTTCCGACTGGGTGGGTTACTGATTGATACAGATATGGTGTGCTCACCCATTGTTAAGCCATCAGTTTTAAGAATTGCTTTAGTAGCATCAGACTGGAACAAAAGAAGAAAAAGCAAGTTTCATTAGACATAGAAATTAGATTTAACGATATTAAGGAGATTGCAAATGTAAAAGAAACGCCATTTCACAAACTGTATCACTGCCAATTATCAGCATCATCATTTAACCCTTTAGTATTTAAACCGGCCATATCCGGCCAAAATATTTAATCTGTTTTATGTTCAAACTGACCAGATCCAGGCTCTCACACCTACCCTACAATGTTATTCTACATTAAGTAATTACACCATCAAGATCTTGAAGATATGAGATAAAGCATGATTAATTCAAATCAATGGGAATCAATAGGCATTATGTTTGATAGAATAATCTGAACACTAAAGGGTTAATGTCCATTCTCCAAGCTAGTGTGGGTTGGGAAGTCCAACAGGATCGGATGAGTTGGAAGACTACACTACCTATTTCTTTATTACCCACAAGGGGCTAAACATAGAGGAGACAAACATGGACAGACATAGGTATTAAGTCGATTATATCGACCCCAGTGCTTAACTGGTACTTAATTTGTCGACCCCGAAAGGATGAAAGGCAAAGTCGACCTCGGCGGAATTTGAACTCACAACGTAACGGCAGCCGAAATACCTATTTCTTTATTACCCACAAGGGGCTAAACATAGAGGAGACAAACATGGACAGACATAGGTATTAAGTCGATTATATCGACCCCAGTGCTTAACTGGTACTTAATTTGTCGACCCCGAAAGGATGAAAGGCAAAGTCGACCTCGGCGGAATTTGAACTCACAACGTAACGGCAGCCGAAATACCGTTAAGCATTTCGCCCGACGTGCTAACGATTCTGCTAGCTCGCCGCCTTGGAAGACTACACTACGCTCTAATGTTTGGAAATACAGGTGTTTTTTGTTCATCATCCTTAAACAAACTTTATTCAGGGACCTTTTGTGCAGGATGGGTTACTCAACCTGATAAATATTCTAATTGGGCCCCTCCTGCAAGGTAATGTGCTGTTTATCTTGATGTGAGATCACCAGGTCGTGCACATATGGTTGTGATGCATGTGCCTAGTGTACCCTTATCAGACGGGTAGTTCTGAGTTCAAATTCTGCCGAGGTCAACTTTGCCTTTCATCCTTATGGGATGGGTAAATTAAATATCAGTGAAACACAGGGGCCTTGTACCTCCAGTAGAAAGGATTTTTATTATTATTTAGTTTGTCCATCACTGTTGATGATAATAAAGGGCATCACAAGGTGTCTGGCTGTGGCCAATCAGTGCCAGGTGTGCTCGAAAGGCTGTGCCAGCTTGCCAAAGAAGAAATAATGAAAAGTACGTAAAACAAATACTTACAGGATCTTCATATTCCACATAGGCCAAGCCCTTAGGGGCACCATTTCTATATGTAACAAGCCGGACGTCTTTCACAGTTCCATGCTAGACAGAGACAGATGCAATAAATAGCATAAATAATATAATTTGCAGCAAAAATACATTCAAATAATTATTCTTTTAAAACCCTTGTCTCTTAACCTTTATAAAACAACTAGGCCAATCTATCCTCTTGCAATATTTTTGCTAGACAGGAGGCAAGGCCATTTCTTTCAGTAATATACTTTTCATTGTCTATTGACTTACAGATATTTTAACCCTTTCCTTACCAACTCGGCTGAAACCAGCTCTGGCTCTATAGCACAAATGTCTTGTTTTCATAAGTTTTGAATTAAAATCTTCCACCAAACCTTAGTCACAATTTATGTTCCTAACACTAGCTGAATGATATTTTACTAAATTCTTTGTTATATTTAAAATAATTGAAAGAAACACAGAGCATCTCAAAATAAATACAGTAACAAATGGGTTAAATAAATATATCTTTATCAGTTTTGGGTAAACAGCCCAGATGCAGCTTATTTTCAGCTGAACGGATTGGGAGCAAAGTGAGATAAAGTGCTTTTCCAAGGGGTACAATGATCATCATCATCATCATTTAGCGTCCGTTTTCCACGCTAGCATGGGTTGGACGGTTCAACTGGGGTCTGTGAAGCTGGAAGGCTTCATCAGGCCCAGTCAGATCTGGCAGTGTTTCTACGGCTGGATGCCCTTCCTAACGCCAACCACTCCGTGAGTGTAGTGGGTGCTTTTTACGTGCCACCCGCACAGGTGCCAGACAGAGCTGGCAAACGGCCACGAACAGATGGTGCTTTTACATGTCACCGGCACGGGGGTCAGGCGAGGCTGGCAACAGACACGAATGGATGGTGCTTTTACGTGCCACCGACACGGGGGCCAGACAGATTTTTGTTGTTTTTGTAAAATCTCAGAAAATAATTAAAAATTCACATTTTTTGTCAAATCATTTTGTCCTTTTTTGTCTATCTATCCAACTGTAAACATTTTAAATATTTCACTAACTTTTTGTTGTAACTTGGCAAAAGGGTACATATTTTGCCAAAATTGCTAAATTTGTTCCCACAATCTTCTTGAATTGAACTCATGACTTTATGCCTGTGAGTTCAACAGCTTAAACACTGAGCCACAAAGCTTCACAATAGCTAAAACTGGAATGTAGGGCCAGCTTGGTGTGGTGTTAATACAGTTAATAACGAGAGAGAGAGAGGGAATTTCCTTACCTCCTTAAAGATTTTCTCCAAATCGTCTTTTGTACAACTGAATGGTAATCCTTTGATAAATAGCTTGTTCTTCTCCAAATTGGTGGAAAACTGGATATCAAACAACAAAAAAGAAATAACAAAATCTTGACAAAAAATATTATTCTTGATAATCCTAAAGAAACAGAGATACATTCTTTTATTATTCTTTTTCTTCTTTTATTTGTTTCAGTCATTTGGCTGCGGCCATGCTGGAGCACCACCTTTTTTTAATCGAGCAAACTCGACCCCGGGACTTATTCTATCGATCTCTTTTGCCGAACCACTAAGTGACGGGGACATAAACATACCAGCATCAGTTGTCAAGCAATGCTAGGGGGACAAACACAGACACACAAACATACACGCACACACATTTATATATATACATATATACGACAGGCTTCTTTCAGTTTCCGTCCACCAAATCCACTCAAAAGGCTTTGGTTGGCCCGAGGCTATAGTAGAAGACACTTGCCCAAGGTGCCACGCAGTGGGACTGAACCCGGAACCATGTGGTTGGTAAGCAAGCTACTTACCACACAGCCACTCCTGCGCCTATATAGTAATTACAGACAATTTAGTTCTGTATCTTCAAGTTCAGGATAGTTTTGGAATACTTGGCACTGGCATGGCTGCGTGATTAAGTTTGCTTTGCAGTTCACAAGGTTCTGGGTTCAGTCCCACTGTGCAGCACCAATACTTTGTGAGCGAATTTGGCAGATGGAAACTGTGTGGAAGCCCATCATATATATATATGTGTGTGTGTGTGTGTGTGTGTGTGTTAGTTACCCCACCACTGCTTGACAACTGGTACTGATCTATGTCCCTGTAACTCAGCAGTTTGGCATAAAACTAATAGAATAAGGACTAGACTTAAAAAACAAGTAGAGGTTGATTTGCTTGAGTAAAAAAAAAAAAAAAAAAAAACTCTTTTGGGGTAAGGGATAATGGCTAAGTAGTAATAAATAATAGAGGTGAGGTGGTAAGCCAGCAGAACCATTAAGACAATGGTCAAAATGCTTAATGGAATTTTATGTCTTTATGTTCTGTATTCATATTCTGCCATACCCTTTTACTTGTTTCAGTCGTTTGACTGTGGCCATGCTGGAGCACTGCCTTTAGTCAAGAAAACCGATCCCAGGACTTATTCTTTGTAAGCCTAGTAATTATTCTTTCGGTCTCTTTTGCCGAATCGCTAAGTTACGGGGACGTAAACACACCAGCATCGGTTGTCAAGCGATGTTGGGTGGGACAAACACACACACACATATATATATATATATATATATATATATATATATATATATATATATACATACATATACATATATACGACGGGCTTCTTTCAGTTTCCGTCTACCAAATCCACTCACAAGGCTTTGGTCAGCCCGAGGCTATAGTAGAAGACACTTACCCAAGGCGCCACACAGTGAGACTGAACCCGAAACCATGTGGTTTGTAAGCAAGAGATTGATAAAATAAATATCAGTTAAGCTCTGGGGTTGATGTAATCGACTTATCCCCACCCCTGAGATTGCTGGCCTTGTGCCAAAATTTGAAATCAATAATTAACAGAGGTGATGTATGTATTCAAAATCTTGATCTTTGTGTGTGTATGATATTTACAACTTCTATAAACAGATCAGTGGTTTTGATGAGTATAAACCATTAAAATAAAAGTAATGTGCTTGGAAAGCAAGTGTTGGTGACAGGAAAGGCAACCAGCTGTACAATAGTCACTGCCTCAATAAGTTTCATTGGATGAGATTTATTGAGGCGGTATTCGAAAGTCAGATGCCCTTCCTGTTGTCAACCCTTACTTGTTCTCCAAGATCTATGTTCCAGTGGTGTTCAAACATCGAAACTGCTGATCTATAAGTTGTATTGTTTACATCAATGAACACAGAAGAGACCCACTGCCATCCTCAGCTACACCAGGAAAAGGGTATAGAGAGAAAGAAGAAAAGGAGAGAGAAATTATCATCATCATCATCGTTTAACGTCCGTTTTCCATGCTAGCATGGGTTGGACAGTTCAACCGGGGTCTGGGAAGCCAGGAGGCTGCACTGGCAGTGTCTCTACAGCTGGATGCCCTTCCTAATGCCAACCACTCCGAGAGTGTAGTGGGTGCTTTTTACGTGCCACCAGCACAGTGGCCAGAGGAGGCTATCTATATATATCATCATCATCGTTTAATGTCTGCTTTCCATGCTAGCATGTGTTGGACGATTTTGACTGAGGGCTGGCAAACCAGATGGCTGCACCAGGCTCCAATCTGATGTGGAAGAGTTTCTACAGCTGGATGCCCTTCCTAACGCCACCAACTCCATGAGTGTAGTGGGTGCTTTTTACGTGCCACCAGCACAGTGGCCAGAGGAGGCTATCTATATATTCATCATCATCGTTTAATGTCTGCTTTCCATGCTAGCATGGTTGGACGATTTTGACTGAGGGCTGGCAAACAGATGGCTGCACCAGGCTCCAATCTGATGTGGAAGAGTTTCTACAGCTGGATGCCCTTCCTAATGCCAACCACTCCGAGAGTGTAGGGTGCTTTTTACGTGCCACCAGCACAGTGGCCAGAGGAGGCTATCTATATATATCATCATCATCGTTTAATGTCTGCTTTCCATGCTAGCATGTGTTGGACGATTTTGACTGAGGGCTGGCAAACCAGATGGCTGCACCAGGCTCCAATCTGATGTGGAAGAGTTTCTACAGCTGGATGCCCTTCCTAATGCCAACCACTCCGAGAGTGTAGTGGGTGCTTTTTACGTGCCACCAGCACAGTGGCCAGAGGAGGCTATCTATATATATCATCATCATCGTTTAATGTCTGCTTTCCATGCTAGCATGTGTTGGACGATTTTGACTGAGGGCTGGCAAACCAGATGGCTGCACCAGGCTCCAATCTGATGTGGAAGAGTTTCTACAGCTGGATGCCCTTCCTAATGCCAACCACTCCGAGAGTGTAGTGGGTGCTTTTTACGTGCCACCGGCACGGGGGCCAGCCAGGCGGTACTGGCAACGGCCTCGCTTGAATCTTTTTAAGAGATAAATAATAGGTACAGGTGAAAGAATGTAAGAATGCAGTGAATGACAAACAGAAGATAAGCAATAAAGACATCCTCATCCTCATTTAACATCTGTTGTGCATGCTGGTATGCATTGGAGAGAAAAAAGTGGGTTTTTGGTATGCATGGGATTTGAACCCACTTTTCTATATACTCGCGATAAGTGTGCTACCATTTACACTAGAGAAAATGCAATGTATGACAAACAAGAGATCCCTCTGTCATCTTCAGTCATACTAACAGTGAGATTAGAAAGAGGAAGCTGTGACGAAGAGATGAGCAACAGGTGCACGAGCTTGGGATGTAACAAAGGAAGTCTCTGCATCCATTCCGACTCTGTTTCATCACTCTATAGTGTCATTCACTCGTACAGGACCCGTCTACTTTCCATTTCCTCTGCTGCCACTCTCGTTACTCTGCCACCATCTGTAGCCAATGTACAAGTGGCTACAATGGACCACTTGTGCCCAATTAGACACTTCCTTCACCCATCCCTCTCGGTAAATGCTGTCGCCACCCTCTGTCAGCAACTGCCAGCTCATTCTTGCTCATTTCCTCCCGTACATTCTAGGCTTCTGTCATCGCAGTTCACTGCCTTAGATATACAGTTTTTTTTTAAATGACTTTGACTCAAAGAAGATTTGAGGCCACAACAGAGGAAGGGACAACAAAAACAGAAAAGAAGAGGCCTATAAATTCAAAAGATGTTTGTTAAAGCTTATCATCATCATCATCATCGTTTAACGTCCGTTTCCCATGCTAGCATGGGTTGGACGGTTTAACCGGGGTCTGTGAAGCCAGGAGGCTGCACCAGGCTCCAGTCTGATCTGGCAGTGTTTCTACAGCTGGATGCCCTTCCTAATGCCAATCACTCCGTGAGTGTAGTGGATGCTTTTTACATGCCACCGGCACGAGGGCCAGTTTGGTGGTACTGGCAACAGCCACGCCCAAATGGTGCTTTTTATGTGCCACCTGCACAGGAGCCAGTCCAGCGGCACTAGCGATGACTTCGCTTGAATGTTTCATGTGCCACCAGCACAGGTGCCAGGGGGAGCTGTCAACAGCCACACTCGGTGCTTTTTACATGCCACCAGTACGGAAGCCAGTCAAGGCGGCGCTGACATTGGCCATTTCAGATAGTGCTTTTTACGTGACACCAGGCATGGGTATCACAACTACAATTTCCATTTGATTTTTACTTTGATGTTGATGTACTTAACTCAATAGATCTCCTCAAACACACAGCAGGTCACCCTACGATCCAAGGTACGCACAGCAGACTGTCCTGTGATCCAAGGTACTTTGGATGGGTTGGGGCTGCTATGTGAAGCTAGTGCAGGAAACAGCCATAAACTCACATTATTTGTCGGGTCTTTCAAGTCGCAGCATATCTCCAGAGGTCTCGGTCTTTCGTCATTGCCTGTGAGGCCCAACGTTCGAAGGTCATGCTTGATCACCTCATCCTAAGTCTTTCTGGGTCTACATCTACCCTGGATTCCTTCAACTGTTTGGGAGTGGCACTTCTTCACACATCTCTCCTCATCCATCCATAGTACGTAACCATACCAGTGCAAACGTCTCTCTTGCACACCACATCCGATGCTTCTTATGTCCAGCATTTCTCTCAGGGCGCTTACACTCTGTCATGTGTGCAGACTGACATTACACATTCAGCAGATCATGCTAGCATCATTTCTTTCAAGCCTACGCATGTCCTCCACAATGAGGAAAACAAGACAATGGTCATGAGTTCCAGAGAGCATCAGTACAAAGAAAGAAGCTATTAGAATAAACAAGAAGCACAACAGAGAAATGATGTACCTGGGAAGAGATGCGAGGGATATGTTTAAAGGACTTGACAGAGGTGACTAAACCAGAAAGTTCACCAGGGAATACTTCCAGAAAAGATGATAAAAATAAAAGATACTAAGAATACTGAGGGTAAAAGACCCACCTTCAGTCATGAATGATCATGGGATTGCATCTAGAAAGTTACCCTCTGACGTACAAGTCCGAGCAAGGCTGCTTTTGGAAGAAAAGAAGTTGCCCATGGATACCAGTCTCCCCTCTCCACGTCACTAATGTTATCCAAGAAAATGGCAAAGAGGCCGATACAGCTTTGCACCAGTGATGTTGCAACTCATTCCTACAGCTGAGTGAACTGGAGCAACATGAAATAAAGTGTCTTGCTCAAGAACACAACACACAACCAAGTCCAGGAATCAAACTCACGACCTCCTGATTGCAAGCCTGATGTTCTGACCACTGAACCATGCACCTTCAAGAATATTGAGACAGGTATGTATATTCCATAGAAAGTGAGGATTACTATCACTCCATACCTTATCACACACCCTTCCAATCATTGTTATTCCTACCTTTATCACTCATACCTCGCATCTTCTAAAGAGGTTGACAAGTAAGGGCCCTTTAGTCATATGAAGGACACGACTACCTCTCTAGTGGAGGCACATGGCCTAGTGGTTAGAGCAGCGGACTCGCGGTCGAGGAATCGCGGGTTCGAATCTCAGACTGAATGATGTGTGTGTTTATGAGCGAAACACCTAAGCTCCACGCGACTCCAGCAGAAGGTTATGTCGAACTTCTGCTGACTCTTTTGCCACAACTTCCTCTCATTCTTTCCTCCTGTATCTTGCAGCTCACCTGTGACAGACCGGCGTCCCGTCCAGGTGGGGAACCTTTACGCCAAGGAAACCGGGAAACCGGACCTTATGAGCCAGGCATGGCTTGAGAAGGAACAAACAACAACTAGTGATGGTACAGAAATATAAAGCATCGTAAAGAGGTTGATGTTTAGGAAAGTAAACCAAAATGAACGAGAAGGCATAAACGTTCTTACCTTAAACTGATGCGTTTTTGTCACACTCCTGTCTTCACATTTAGACACAAATATAGGTCGACCTTCAATCATTTCTCGATCCATTTTAAGAGCTTTCTCCAAAGAATTCTGAAAATTAGACAACAAAGCAATGAATAAAGATTTTTATAGTTCTGAATTACCCTTGAGCAATTTCAACAGAAGTTTCTTTAACTCTTCTATCAAACACTTGATTCTAATAGCGCATTGATAATTACTTTATAAAATTTCTCTATTAATAATTATTAATAAATTATTAATACAACCTCAGACTTTGTTAATTAATATAATTATTATATAATATTAAATAATTTTTTTTCTTTTTACTTGTTTCAGTCATTTGACTGCGGCCATGCTAGAGCACCACCTTTAGTCGAGCAAATCGACCCCAGGACTTATTCTTTGTAAGCCCAGTACTTATTCTATCGGTCTCTTTTTGCCGAACCGCTAAGTGACGGGGACGTAAACACACCAGCATCGGTTGTCAAGCAATGCTAGGGGGACAAACACAGACACACAAACACATATATATATATATATACGACAGGCTTCTTTCAGTTTCCGTCTACCAAATCCACTCACAAGGCATTGGTCGGCCCAGGGCTATAGCAGAACACACTTGCCCAAGATGCCACGCAGTGGGACTGAACCCGGAACCATGTGGTTGGTTAGCAAGCTACTTACCACACAGCCACTCCTGCGCCTTAATATTTATTAATAAATTATTAATACAACCTCAGACTTTGTTAATAATATAATTATTATATAATATTAATTAATTATTCATAATTTATTAAGAATTAATATCACATCAGACTTTATTAGTAATTAATAAAATAATTACCATAAAACCCATGTAATTTACACACATTTTTAGCAAAAACAAAAATAAACTTTAGAGGGGGCATAAATTACAGGAGTAGATCATTTCCAGAATTTTTTTAGAAATGTTTTTGTTGGAAAATGATGTACAAATGTAATCATTCATATGGGAAGTTGACTCATTTAATGTCAGAATAGGTTTCTACAGAAAAAATATAATGAAGTTAACTTTTATTTACGCCGGATGGTATAATGCTTAATTTTTCTGTATAAATTTACTAAAACCAACATGCAGCACAGAGTTTTATCAGTGAACAGGTCGCGGTCTCAAAGCGACAAAAATATTTTGACAAATTAAATTTAAATGTTGAAGTGAATCTAATGGTTTTTGTGTGTTTCTTAAATGGCTTATAAACACCTTCCACACTGCAATTGTTTTCGTTCCAGCACAGGATCTCAGATCAGGTCACTTGCTATGCAAGTACATCTCCGTAATTTAATAAAACCATTAAATGGTTAACTACTTTTTGAAGTTTGACATTCATGCTGGTAATCACTTTCCTTAGATAGATCAGTTTTTCTCCGCTCAAGAAGTCTAGCTTGCGTTTGTCTTCAGAAAGCTATTGCTTGCTTTCTCCGCGTTAGGACAATGAAATTCATCACTGCCGACGTTGCTGCTACCAGCTCTTATTGCACCTAATGTTGACGACAACATCATAATTCGTCCTTGTACATGTAAACTCACTAAGCGAATATGACTTAGCGTTCCTACAGAAACCTTCATTTACCTTATACGATGTTTAATGTCGTTTCACATTCATGTTGAATTACGCAACAATCTTATGTTCTCTTCATAGAACACTTGTAATGTATGTATTACCAGTTCTTTTGGTATAGTAGATTTTTGCTATTCTTGTTTATGTCTCCTCACAGACGTGTATATTCTAACAAGTCGCTTCTGAAATTTTGCACTTCTCTTGTTCAATAAACACTGAGTTAAACTTGAAAAGCTGTTTATTTTCTCCTTTCAATTTTTAATGTTTATTTTAGCGGGTTACCCAACTATCAGTTTGGTCTACCAGCTAAAACGGTAATGATAAATTTTAAAGGGATTTTAAATGTGAAAGGGATTAAAATTTTCGATACTCCATATCAAAGGTTCCAACAAGAATAGGTAGAAAATCAGAGCTTGAGACAGGAAAGCACTTTCAACCAATCAGAATTCTGTTTACATAATCAGTTTGATTGGTCACCTTCCTCTGTTGGTTGAGTGAAGTGTCATCCAAGCTGATGTTTATTGGTAATTAAAATGCTAAAGATCGGACATAATCTCTTGTGGGCAAGAAATGTAAAATAATGTTTATCGTAAACAACACAAACACTTCATAATTTAATAGCTTTCAATGTAATACATGTGCAACAAATTGTTTGTATTTAATGAAAATTTAATAAAATCTAATCATAAGTAAGTCAAATTATGCTAAATACAACTTAAGTGAAAACTTTTTCCCCTTGGCCATATCGGTAATTCTGAAAACTTTTAGGTGCGAATTTTACATGAGTAGAAGCTGTTTTTAACAAATTTTATCCTGCATGAATTATACAGGTGCAAAAATTATATGGGTTTTTATAGTATTATATATAATATAATTATTCATGATTTATTAATAATTAATATAACCTAAAACTTTATTAATTTGCTTATTAATTTCTATGAGGTTCATAGACAAGATGGAGAAAGGAAGCCCCTAATATATAAAAAGAGACACAGTTGATTGAAACTAATTTAAACAGTATTTTTATAAACAACATATTCTTGGTTACATTCAATGACTACTGTAAATCCTCGAGTATAATCTGCAATTTTTCCCAAAAATTTAAAGGTCAAAATCCCTAGTGCGTACTATATACGAGGTTAAAAATGATAAATATTTTGTAAGCAATGCCCAAGTCTATGTTTGCTGTCCAGCAAAGTTTATTCAGACGTATTTTGAGATGTCGGGCGCGAAAATACCTTAAGCTAAGCCTGAAAGCAATGAAGTCATAAAAGGATCATCCATAACTTACAGTAAGCAACATTTATTAAAATAAAAGTATTCACAACACAGAATAACATATAACAAAAACAATTTGCAAACACATTAACATGCCCATATAACAGTTAAGCACATCACCATTATTGTATTACGCATGCGTGGAAGTGTTTGTTTGATTAGGTGCTGCTGGCTTAATTATGCACGACTCAAGTTAGAGAAGGGGTGCATATTATACACAAGGCTTAGGTTTTTCAGAGGTACAACCCCCTAAAAATCACCTGCATATTATACTCAAAGGCAGACTATACTCGAGGATTTATGGTATATAAGATACACTCTTGTTTTCCAGATGAGGTACACTGTAGTTTATCCCACCTTTCATAGAATTAAACATCTGAGAGTATCTAGTATGTCATCAAATATGGTCATCTTTCTGATTTAACCAAAACAAGAAAATCAATAAGGAAAGTAGGCAACTTACCGTTGATTTAAACTCAACATAAGCATAACCTTTAGATTTGCCTTTGTAATTTTGGACAAGTCGGATTTGGACAATTTCTCCACACTAAAATTACAAATGATATCAGTACATAACATATTTGTCATACATTTGTTATCTACAAAAGCTTGACACTACAAAGTTAATAATTCTAGATACTGTAAACGCTGTGCCTTTCGTCATCATAATTTAGCATGTGTTTTCCATGCTGGCATGGGTTGGATGGTTTAGCAGAAGCTGACCAGCTGAAGGGCTGTTCAGGCTCCATGCCTGTTTTGGCATGGTTTTTATGGCTGAATGCCCTCCCTAACGACAACCACTTTGCAGAGTGTACTGGGTGCTTTTAGGCAACACTGGCATGGGTACTTCTTTTATGTGGAACCAGTACTTATGAACCAACAAGATTAGGGATGCTGAGCTGGAGCGGGTTGTGAGGGATGAGCCTGTATGCAATGACAGCCATGCTTTTACTTCATTTTAAGGTCCACTTTTCTATGCTTGGACAGGCCAGATGAATAAATAAATGTTAAGACAGAGTTTTTCTACAGTTGGACATCCTGTTGCCAACCCATAACCATTTCCAAATGATGTAATAACTTCTTAGTCTATCAAGTAATTAACAGCTTGGACATGTTTTATGTGGAGAACTGAAAATAAATGACACTGTTTAAGGAGCCACAAGTTCAAAAAAAGAAAATGACAAAACTGAAAGGTTGAAGGCAATCAAGGGAATCCTTATGGCTGAACAATTTTTACTACATGCAAATAATACAAACATTTGATGGACATTGTAGAACTATTAACATTTCTATAACACACACATAAACACACATATATATTGGATTGGTGTATAATCATTGCGTGGTTTTTTCAACAAATTTTATTCAGCAAAAACAATAACAATATTTAACAAAATCATCTTTAAATGACGGTCTGACCGTCTGCCAAGCAAACGGGAAGCGGTAATTGAGGTAGATGATGAATATGCTCCAGAATAATCATTTAAAAATGTTTTTGTTACATGTTGTTATTGTTTTTGTTGAAAAAAAGCTGCAATAATTATGCACCAACCCTATATATATATATATATATATATATATATATATATATATATATATATGAAATTAATAAAGACAGATGAAATATTGCTAAGCATTTCACCCAGCATGCTAACGTTTCTGTCAGTTCACTGCCTTAATGTACATCAAATATTTTTTTCTACTCTAGGCACAAGACCTGAAATTTTGGGGGAAGGGGCCAGTCGATTAGATCAACCCCAGTATGCAACAGGTACTTAATTTATTGACCCCAAAATGATGAAAGGCAAAGTTGACCTCGGGGGAATTTGAACTCAGAATGTAAAGATAGACGAAATACCACTAAGCATTTTGCCAGGCGTGCTAACATTTCTGCCAGCTCGCCGCCTTAATCATCATCATCATCATCGTTTAGCGTCCGCTTTCCATGCTAGCATGGGTTGGACGGTTCGATCGGGGTCTGGGAAGCCAGAAGGCTGCACCAGGCCCAGTCTGATCTGGCAATGTTTCTACGGCTGGATGCCCTTCCTAACGCCAACCACTCCATGAGTGTAGTGGGTGCTTTTTACGTGCCAAACGAGTCGGACAAACGGCCACGATCGGATGGTGCTTTTTATGTGCCACCGGCACAAGGGCCAGGCGAGGCTGGCAACGGCCACGAACGGATGGTGCTTTATGACAAACAAAAGAAGAAATATTTTACCCTGATCCTTTAGTAGTTCATTCATTATAAAGTTTATAGGCAAGCTGTTTCTTCCATCAGAAACAACATACCCAGATGTATGTGAATTTCATCAAAATATGTACCAAGTTGACTGTCTCATTTAGTTCCACAAACAAATTAGTTTATTGGGTGGTCATGCTAATTAAAACTCAATGAGAAAGGTTGAAAAAAAAAAATACTCATCAAGCCTCATTAAATCCTAAAAGTATTTTCAGACCAACAATGCTGGCAAAAGGTTTGGTATCTGAGCATTCCTCAGGTAATATTTCAGGCATGTCAAGGAATTGAGATGGTAGAAACATTAGCATGCCTAGCATGCCAGGTGAAATGCTTATCGGTATTTCGTCTGCCGTAACGTTCTGAGTTCAAATTCTGCCGAGGTCAACTTTGCCTTTCATCCTTTCGGGGTCGATAAATTAAGTACCAGTTACACACTGGGGTCGATGTAATCAACTTAATCCGTTTGTCTGTCCTTGTTTCTCCCCTCTATGTTTAGCCCCTTGTGGGTAATAAAGAAACAGGTATTTCGTCTATCTTTACGTTCTGAGTTCAAATTCCACCAAGGTCAACATTGCTTTTCATCCTTTCGGGGTCGATAAATTAAGTACCAGTTGCATACTGGGGTCGATCTAATCGACTGGCCCCACCCCTCCCCAAATATTTTGGGCCTTGCACCTAGAGTAGAAAAAAATATTTTAGGCATGTCACTTGTTGAAAAATTGGATCAAACTCACAAGTTAGACATCAAATATAAGCAGAATAAATAAATATATCTCTCAGGTTGTCATCTGCAAAGCCTTATCGGCCATTAATTCATTGATCAAATCATCAAATAAATTATTACTCAAACACTGATTAATGACCACTTTGTAAAAAAAACATTGCAATAAATAAAAAGCAGAAACAGGAAAAAATTTGTAAAACTTCAGAAACTTGTAATAAATAATACAGAATACTCTCTCTTTACTCTTTTACTGGAGCACCGCCTTTAATCGAGCAACTCGACCCTGGGACTTATTCTTTTTGTAAGCCCAGTACTTATTCTGTCAGTCTCTTTTGCCGAACCGCTAAGTAACGGAGACATAAACACACCAGCATCGGTTGTCAAGTAATGCTAGGGGGACAAACATAGACACACAAACAAACACACATACATATATACATATATACGACAGGCTTCTTTCAGTTTCCGTCTACCAAATCCACTCACAAGGCATTGGTCGGCCCGGGGCTATAGCAGAAAACACTTGCCCAAGGTGCCACGCAGTGGGACTGAACCCGGAACCATGTGGTTGGTAAGCAAGCTACTTACCACACAGCCACTCCTGCGCCTATTTGATGGCATATAACACACTTTTTCCATAAGAATATGTTTTTAAAAAAACCAACCTGGGCCCTATATGCAAAGTTGAGTCTCCCATATGCTTATTTAGTCTCTGACATTCATTACTATAGACCAGTTTGATGATGAAGATTTTTCGGACTTCAATGATAATTAAAGATTTTATTTTATTGTGCTTTGGTTTATGTTCACCTGTAGTAAAAGCTTACCTTTTATAAAATGAACTGTGCTTTGTTTTTTTTCCTACATGCTTTATTACTGTCATTGAATATTGTGATAAAGTAAAATAATAAAATAGTGAAAGACAGAGAGCTTGTTACAATGTTTAAAGGAAAAAGTTTAATAACTTTTATGTATTTCAGGCACAAACCCCTATCATCAGAAGTAAACAGTCAAGAAATGTTAGTCTATACAATACTGGCCCTGTTGATCAACAATCATGTACACATATAACAACATATCCAGTAATGTAAAGAGTTATGTTTCTTGATTGGTTTATTTCTGAGGATGGGCCTTTCTGCCTGAAATATCATCATCATCATCATCATCGTTTAACGCCCGCTTTCCATGCTAGCATGGGTTGGACGGTTTGACTGAGGGCTGGCGAATCGGATGGCTGCACCAGGCTTCAATCTTGATCTGGCAGAGTTTCTAGAGCTGGATCCACCTTCCTAACGCCAACCACTCCGAGAGGGAAGTGGGTGCTTTTATGTGCCACCGGGAAGGGGGCCAGTCAGGTGGTACTGGCAACGATCTGGCTCGAATCTTTTACACATGCCACCGGCACAGGTGCCAGTAAGGCGATGCTGGTAATGATCCCGCTCGAATGGGGCCCTTTTACGTGCCACCGGCACGGAAGCCATGCATTGTAAAAAGCTCTCTGTCTTCACTACTTAATTATTTTAGCATTAAATGGTGTTTGTCAGCTAATTAATAATTTAGGTATTTATAAGATTAGCTGAGCCCAAAACTTACCTTTGAAAATATTTCTTCCAGATTATCTTCATCCAAATCATAGCTGATGTTACTCACAAAGACAGTGCGATCTTGTTTGCTAGATTCAAACTTGGGGGTAAATCCTGGTGGAGGTTTGTCTGTAACTGTAAAGTAATTCAAACAAATTCTGACTTAAGCAAACACACATATATACATACTCTTTTACTTGTTTCAGTCATTTGACTGTGGCCATGCAGGAGCACTGCCTTTTTAGTCGAGCAAATCGACCCCGGGACTTATTCTTTGCAAGCCTAGTACTTATTCACTCAGTTTCTTTTGCAGAACCGCTAAGTTACAGGGACGTAAACGCACCAGCATTAGTTGTCAAGTGATGTTAGGGGGACAAACACAGACACACAAACACACATACATATATATATATATATATATATATATTATATATATATATATATATATATATATATACACACACACATATATACATATATACCACGGGTTTCTTTCAGTTTCCATCTTTCAAATCCACTCACAAGGCTTTGGTCAGCCCGAGGCTATAGTAGAAGACACTTGCCCAAGGTGCCACACAGTGGGACTGAACCCGGAACCATGTGGTTGGTAAGCAAGCTACTTACCATACAGCCACTCCTGCGCTTGTTCTGAATACATATATCTTTATATATAAAAGTAAGGTTGTGTGTCTGTCTCCTACGATTTAGATTCCTAACTACTCCCACATTTTGCGGTGCAGTTTAACCAAAACCGGGTATCTTATAGTCGTGATTCATATCGAGCCCTTCTGGGTACTAGCGCGCGTCTACGATGAGTCTACGATTTTAAAAAAAATTTACCATCATTTTTTCCATTTTAATGCATTTTTTTCGCTATTATATAAGGGAAGTAACTCTCTAAAAATGTCTACGATGAGTCAACAATTTAAAAAAAAAATTACTATAATTTTTTTCCATTTTTAATGCATTTTTTTGCTATTTTTTGGCTATAACTCTCTAAAAATGCTTATATAGTTATTTCCCTTACAAACCCGAGCAATGCCGGGCGATACTGTTAGTAATATATATTCAGAGACCAGAAACTAAAAGAGGTACTGGACTAAAGTCCTAAACAAAACACATTACCCTATCAACTACAGTACAAAGGTGGCTGAGTAGCATATGTGTTGGTACCGCATAAAGAGTACTAGTGCCAGCACCAAGTAAAAGAGCATCTGTCAGCACCCCACAAAAACCAGTCATGCCAGCATCATGTAAATCACCTAGTACACACTGTAAAGTGGTTGGCATCAGGAAGGGCATCTGGCCACAGAAACCATACCAAAACAGACAACTGGAGCCTGATGTAGCTCTCCAACTTGCCAGCTCCTGTCAAACCAATCAGCATGGAAATCAGACATGAAATGATGATAATAAAGGTGATTAAAAAATCCCCAAACCCATGTGGTGGTGGTGGTAGCAGTTTATCATCCATGAAGGCGGCGAGCTGGCAGAAACGTTAGCACGCCGGGCGAAATGCTTAGCAGTATTTCGTCTGCTGCTACGTTCTGAGTTCAAATTCCGCCGAGGTCGACTTTGCCTTTCATCCTTTCGGGGTCGAATAAATAAATACCAGTTGCATACTGGGGTCAATATAATCAACTTAATCCGTTTGTCTGTCCTTGTTTGTCTCCTCTGTGTTTAGCCCCTTGTGGGTAGTAAAGAAATAGGTAGTAGCAGTTTATAATCCAAATTAATCAACAGAATTACATTTCCATCTGTTGGTCACAACTCCTGACAGGTCAAAAAAATGAACTTACAATGCACAGAGCTGGAATGGACACTGCAAAGAAGTCCATCAGATGCTCTAAGAACTCTATCAATACACCACCCTGCTGGTACCTTTCTCCTTCTTTATTGATTTCAAAAGGATGAAAAGTAAAATTAACTCTGGCAGGAATTGAACTCATACTGCAGAGACTCAGTGTATCACAAGGCTCCTTCACTACATACATGTCTCTCCACCTGTTGTTTTCCCATAATATCTTTCCAGTTGTCAAATAAGATGTTGAACAATGACATGATCTTCATCAAAACTCCATCATCATCATCAATAAGTACTAGGCTTACAAAGAATAAGACGTCCACTTTCCATGCTGGCATGGGTTGAATGGTTTGACTGAGGACTGGCGAACCAGATGGCTGCACCAGGCTCCAATCTGATCTGGCATAGTTTCTACAGCTGGATGCCCTTCCTAATGCCAACTACTCCAAGAGTGTAGTGGGTGCTTTTACGTGCCACCGGCATGGGGACCAATCAGGTGGTACTGGCAACGACCTCGCTTGAATCTTTTTACACATGCCACCGGCATAGGTACCAGTAAGGCGATGCTGGTAACAATCATGCTCAAATGGTGCCTTTTATGTACCACCGGCGTGGAAGCCAGTTAGCCGCTCTGGCAACGATCATGCTCGGATGATGCTCTTAGCACCCTACTAGCACAGGGCTCAAGTGCCAGTAAGGCGACACTGGTAACGATCACACTCGAATGGTGCCTTTTATGTGCCACTGGCACGGCAGCTGGTTAGCTGCTCTTTCAACGATCACGCTCAGATGCTGCTCTTTGCACCCAGCTAGCACAGATGCCAGTCATCGAATTTGATTTTGATTTCACTTGCCTCAACAGGTCTTCGCAAGCAGAGTTTAGTGTCCAAAGAAGGAAAAGGCACGCTTAAGTGGGCTGGTTACGCCCCTGGAATAGGCCACGAGGTTATGGTCTTGTTTGGCTTGCCGGAGATGTGGCTGTTATTTTTAGCAGGACAAGTGACCACATAGAGCTCCTTCAGCTAGAATAATTAGCATAAGAGGGAAAAAAATCCAACAAGAAAGCAAAAACAAAATTTTAAAAAGCCAACAGGTAATCTTACCAGTTTTAACTTTTTTGGCAGATGTAGGACCTTCAGGGTCGTGTTGCCTTGGTGAAACCTCTCCAACAAGGGCAGGGACCACTGGTATCTTAAAACCATCTTTATCTGTAATGTTTACTTGTTGTTGTTCATGGAGCTGGAAATAAACGGAGCAATGCAAGAGGAAGATCAATATATACATACATATATGATAGATAAATAGTCAGATGCATATATACACAGAGACAGACTGTGTGTGTGTATACAAACACATACATACACACATATATATGTAACAAAATAGTACAAATATCAGATCTTTTCACTTTGACTGGCAGATTTTTAAAATAATTTTTGTAACTAAACACATTTAAACTTTGTATATTGGTAGTGTGTTACATAAAACATCTTTTTCTCTTGGCTTTCTTGAGAAAATTCTGTAGTTTGTAAGCTATTTGTTGTTTAACTTCTTGCATTTCGGCAATTTCAACCAATCAATGACGTCTATTGAGGTAAATACAATTTCTGCCGTAGTGTGTCAACAACAATTATTTAACACTGCCAGATCAGACTGGTGCCTGGTGCAGCCTCCTGGCTTCCCAGACCCCGGTCGAACCGTCCAACCCATGCTAGCATGGAAAACGGACGTTAAATTATGGTGATGATGATGATGAATCTGACAAACCTATCATATTTCTTGAAGTAGCCTCTATCATCAATTCCGTGAGTGATAGTGGATATTTATATCAACTGATACACAAACAGGTACAAAACCACAGCAGATCGGACTGCGTATGTTTTCATCATCTATTTCAAAGCATGTAAACAGTGCATGTGAATTTATTACAACCGATGTTGTGGGGTTAACAACAGATGTGAATCAAACAAAGCATGAACATGAAAGAGATAACAACGAGGTTAACATCCAAAACAAAACCGAAAAAAAAAAAAAAAAAAAAAAAAGGGGGCCTACCTTTCGTTTCGTTGTCGTACTGCTGTCCCCTGGCCTCTCATGGGAACCAATTGGTTTACGCACAACCTTCTTAATGTTGCGGTCATTCAACCGTTTCTGTTCCTTCATCATCTGTTCTTTCTCTTTGGCCTACAACAGTAATAAGCTGTCAGAATGACCCTGTCACAACACCCAATTCTCATATTATTGATTTCATACGTAAAACATAAATTTATTATTGTTGTTATACAGATTATTAAGAGCTGGTATGGCTGTGTGGTTAAGACACTTGCTTCTCAACCACACGGCTTTGGGTTCAGTTTCAGTGTGTGTCACCTTGGACTGGTGTTTTCTACTATAGTTTCAGGTCAACCAAAGCCTTGTGAGTAGATTTGGCATATGGAAACTAAAAGAAGCCCATTGTTGGGTTTTGTAGTCTTACAAGCTGCATTGTAACCTCACTAGTGCCAGTGGCTGTCAAATGGTTGTGGTTAGGAAGGGCATCCAACTATGGAAACGATGCCAAAGCAGACACTACAGCATGATGCAGTCTTTGGGTCCACTGGTTCCTATTGAACCATCCGACCCATGCCAGCATGAAACATGGATGTTAAATGCTGATTATATATAGATATATATATACACACATATATATTATATGCCTTGGGCAAGTGTCTCCTACTATAGCCTCGGGCCAACCAAAGCCTTGTGAGTGGATTTGGTAGACGGAAACTGAAAGAAGCCCATCGTATATATGTGTATATATATATATATATATATACATATGTATGTGTGTCTGTGTTTGTCCCCCCTCACCCAACATCGCTTAACAACTGATGCTGGTGTGTTTACGTCCCCGTAACTTAGCAGTTCAGCAAAAGAGACTGATAGGATAAGTACTAGGCTTCCAAAGGGGTCAATTTGCTCGACTAAAAGGCAGTGCTCCAGCATGGCCACAGTCAAATGACTGAAACAAGTAAAAGAGTAAGAGTAGAGTATGTATATATATTATGTGATAGCTGTAAACAAGCAGTGTCATTCATTTCCAGTATTCTGGGTGAACATGTCTGGTTAAGGGGAAATATTCCCTTGTTTGTAAACATGAAAACTAGTAAGAGGAATGGCATCCGAGTGTAGAAAATTTAGCCAATCAACTCTACAACCCATGCAAAGTGAATTTTAAAATGATGAGAATGATGATGATCAGTCAAATGAGAAAGAGCAGTCCCTGTAGTCATTTGTAAAGGATCTTCATTACTAGGGGTTTGGGGTGAGAAATAGGGAGAAAGAACTCACAAGCTATGGGCTATTTTCAAACTGAAGATCTGATCCACATGCTTGCAAGAGTGGATTATGCAAATCCACAAGCAATTGCTGTGGATTAACATAATCCACAGCTGGTGGTGAAAAACTAAGCTGGCTAAAAACTGTCCAATTCCATCTAAACAATTTCGCTCATGACAAGGAAGGGTTGATCTGTGTATGATAGAAGACACTTGAAGGTGGCGAACCGGCAGAAATATTAGCACGCCGGGTGAAATGCTTAGCGGTATTTCGTCTGCCGCTACGTTCTGAGTTCAAATTCTGCCGAGGTCAACTTTGCCTTTCATCCTTTCAGGGTCGATAAATTAAGTACCAGTTATGCACTGGGGTCGATATAATCGACTTAATCCGTTTGTCTGTCCTTGATTGTCCCCTCTGTGTTTAGCCCCTTGTGGGCAGTAAAGAAATAAGAAGACACTTGTACGAAGTGCAACACAGTGGGACTGAAACTGGAACCATGTAATTGCAAAGCAAACTTTTTAACTACCTGACCATACTCGGAGTTGTTAGACAGTTAAGATTACTGTCTCTGTGGCCATAACTGTAACCTTTGCTACAGTTATTATTGTTATGCCTTCTGGATATATCATATTAGCCAGTGTTTGACTGCATCACAACTGGTTCTAATTGCTAGCAACACAAGGCTCAACCAACAACAAAATATTAACTTCAACAAAATGTGAAATTTGTCCAAATTTGTAAAAGGACATACAATTTTAACCAGAGTTAACCTAGCAAGGAAAAACATGAAATATGTGTATATATGTGTGTGCAACTATTAATTCAAACAATTTTTCTCTCTCCTCATTCAGTAGGAGAACGTAAGATCAAAATGTCAAGGACTCTTCCATTTTTCCTGAATAATGAGCTAATACACCTTGTTTGTTGTTCCCTCACCTGTCTCTGTTTTTTTGCATCATTTTGAACTCTCTCTCTCTCTCTCTCTCTCTCTTTCTATATATATATATATATATATATATATATTATATATATATATATATGTGTGTGTATGTGTGTGTAGGTCATGAGAGGTAATGGTGTCATTGAAACCGAAAGATGTCAGGTAATGCTGAATAAGTGCTATAGATAGACCATAGTTAAGTTCCAGGTTCGGTAATTATGTGAATAAGGGGTTCAATGTTGGTCATATGTCAGCGTGTATATATAAATTTTTTTTTTCATAATGTGATAAAAAAACAAAGGCTGTGTAGATTTTAGAACATTTATAGATAGGTCTTACAGCTGTTTCCAGGATATATATTATTATATCCCTTCATCGGAGATGGTGTGAGAGGATGGTTAAGTAATAGTTAATTCATCTAAATTAACTATTACTTAACCATCCTCTCACATCGTCTCTGATGAAGGGATATAATAATATATATCCTGGAAACAGCTGTAAGACCTATCTATAAATGTTCTAAAATCTACACAGCCTTTGTTTTTTTATCTCATTACAAAAAAAATTTTTTATATTTATGTGTGTGTATATATATATATATATATATATATATATAGAAAGAGAGAAAGCGAAATATGTATATATATATATATATATATATACATAAATATGTAATATTACTATGTATGTGGGCGTATGTGTATATATTTTGATGTATAGAAATAAATGCTGCACTTAAATGTGCATGCAGCACATACATACATGCACATGTAAAATAATTTGATTTGATTTCAATTCCCAATTAATTTCCTGTGATTATGACCTTGGGAAAGGCATGTACATCACAACCTTAATTCTTACATCTAAAATGCCATATATAAAGAAACAAAATGAACGATAACATTGACTGTGGCCTCCCCGACTCATCCCCGCCAGCCCCGTGTTAAATATCTATTGATAAACTCCTACTTACCAGAGCTTGTCTTTGTTGTAACCGTTGTAGTTGGGCAGTACATTTGTTGAGGGAAATTTCATAGTCTTCTAAGGTACCTAGTAGTGAAAGGGGAACAAGTAAGTAGTTTGTCCAGTACAAGAAACAGGCTTTTTGTTTTTAATTAAAGAAGATGTGGGAAGGAGAGTGGTGGGGGATCTGATCATGGGGTGCTGGGGCCACCCGACGGAAATGACAAAGGACTATGACAACAGGCAAGAAGGGGTGATGAAAGAGGCCCATCCAACCCATACGTGGAAAAATATGTGAAATAACGATGAGATTTCCCTTGATTTTTGAAATCAATCAAAAACCAAGGGAAATTGTAGTTGTGATAACAGTGCCGGTGGCATGTAAAAGAACCATCCGAACGTGGCCGTTGCCAGCGCCGGCTCGTCTGGCCTCCATGCCGGTGGCACATAAAAAGCACCAACTGATCGTGGCCGTTGCCAGCCTCACCTGGCATGTAAAAACCACCCACTACACTCACAGAGTGGTTGGCGTTAGGAAGGGTATCCAGCTGTAGAAACACTGCCAGATCGGACTGGAGCCTGGTGCAGCCTCCTGGCTTCCCAGACCCCAGTCTAACTGTCCAACCCATGCTAGCATGGAAAGCCGATGTTAAATGATGATGATGATGAGATGATGACGATTCTTTAGCAGTTAAAATAAAGAAGAGTGGAAGCAGCAATTTACACAAACTGGTGCCATGTAAGCAGCACCCTGTAAACTCTGTGGAGTGATTGGCATAAGGAAGGGCATCCAGCCATAAAGACTATGCTAAAACTAACAATTGGAGTCTGGAGAAGCTCTCCTCCTATCAAACCATCCAACCCATGCCAGCACGGAAAATGGACAATAAATAAAGATGACACTACTTCACTCATTGCATATGTAACTGTTGCTACACTAATATAAAACTTCAAGTCTATCTCTAGACTAGTGGCTGAGGCTGAAGAGCCGAGTGACTCCAGCTGTTCTCATGTGTGCCCTGGGCAGAACACTTAATAACAACAACAAGAACCACCTATGCACTCTAAATTCAGATAGTTATTGGTAATACATACCAACCACCAGGGTAGGATTGCTACTTACTTGAATCCACTTAAATGTTATTTTTCTCAAAATTCTATTTATACTTTAACTGTGGTAACACCAGATGCTGCCTTTGTCTCACTGACATATGCTCCTCACCACATGCCGACTATCGTCTGATTTATACAATATATTGCATACACATTCACATCAAACAATTACATCCTACACACCCAACTTTCCTGACATTATACTGAATTCATTTAAAGTAACTTGTCCAATAAATAATTAGTCAGTGTAAAATACTTGTATTATTAGGTTGTCCCAAAAGTTCGTAAACACTTGCGAAAATTGAATTTTTACTCGCCAAGTACTAACAAAAACAACAAAAATTATTCCTCAAAATAAAGACCATTATTTTCCAAGACTTTCTACGAACTTTTGGGACAACCTTATATATAGTACAATAGCAGATAGAGCTACTTACTAATAAACAAGTAATTTAACACATGATTTAGCCCACAGATCACTGACTGACTCAGTTTTGAGCTGTGGTGGGAGCATACTCTATTCAATCTCAATTATATGTCCTATGTAAGATAATTACCAAATAAAAAAAAAAATGATGGAGCAGCTCAACCTGCAAGAATTTGCTGATTTCTCTCAAATTACATCCTAGTGTCTTAAAAAAAAAAATGAAGGACACATTAGTCAATGTTGTTCTAGATATATAAAATAACATAATAGTTATAATTGGAACGCCTTTCATCATAGGTCTGCAAAATCAAAACTGACCTGGGATTAAACAACAGCATTGTACACCCAACTGAAACACATACACAGACACAGACGCACATGCACACCTGTAAAAGCTTACCTTCTTCTCGTTCAAATTGTAAGTAGGCATCAACAATCCCCTGTGGCCAATCAGTGACTGAGTTAAGTGCCCTCTGTAGTACTTTGCGGCAATTCTTTGCATTACCATAAGCCCTGCAACATTAAGAGGAAAGTTATATTTTCCTTGAAGAATTATTTAGATTCACTGAAGAAATCATCATGAAATATGATATGATAGGAAATTTCACCCCCAGCATTTTACAGAGATACATTTTTTAGAGTGTAGATTACATGGTTTATTATTAAATATAGCATATTAGGAGGTTACCATAATTCATTCAACAAAAAAAAAAAAATGACCCCTTTTTCCAAAGGAGTTTGCAGCACATTAGGAGGTCAGGGTACTTGATTCTATGCAAAAAATCCAAGGTCTTTTTTTTTAACTTAGTGAAAACTTGTTGAGGCAAGTGAAAATCGAAATTGATCAACATCAATGGAAATTGCAGCTGTGATACCAGTGCCAGTGGTACATAAGAGAACCATCCGAATGTGGCCGTTGCCAGCGCCGCCCCGACTGGCCTTGTGCCGGTGGCATGTAAAAAGCACCATCCAATCGTGGCCGTTGCCAGCCTCACCTGGCCCCCATGCCAGTGGCATGTAAAAAGCACCATCCGATCGTGGCCGTTTGCCAGCCTCGTCTGGCACCTGTGCCGGTGGCACATAAAAGGCACCCACTACACTCACGGAGTGGTTGGTGTTAGGAAGGGCATCCAGCCGTAGAAACACTGCCAGATCGGACTGAGCCTGGTGCAGCCTTCTGGCTTCCCAGACCCCAGTTGAACCGTCCAAATCATGCTAGTATGGAAAGCGGATGCTAAACGATGATGATGATGATGATGATGAAATGCATGCGGGTGAACTTCCCAAAATTTACTGACTTTCCTAGGCCGGGTTCCCTTCCTGTCACTCACCCTCACTCGTTTCCAAGCAAAGTAATATTTCCCTTTGGCCAGACAAGTTTATGCAGAATATTCGGAGTGGTTGGCATTAGGAAGGGCATCCAGCTGTAGAAACATTGCCAGATAAGACTGGAGCCTGGTGCAGCCTTCTGGCTTCCCACATCCCCGGTCAAACCGTCCAACCTGTGCTAGCATGGAGAACGGACGTTATACGATGATGATGATGATGATGATGAATGACGTTGCTTGTAAGACAGTGACGCTTGTTTACAACAATCATGTGTTGCCAAGATGAGACACACAGTACACACACACACACACAAATAAGCTCATTTCAGATCCCCATCTACCAAACCCACTCACAAGGCTTTGATCAGCTCAGGGCAATAATAGAAGATGCTTGCTGAAGCTGCCATGCAGTGAGGCTGAACCTGAAACTGTGTGGCTGAGAAGCAATCCACACTGTTGTATAAGTGAGAATTACATACAGTAATTAATTACACAAGAGATTGGGCAATTGTGAGGGTTCATAAAAACTTACTTCTCCATCTGGAAATACTCCATCCACATGTGGCTTTCAGCTCCGTGACCCTGAGTCATGATGCTGTTCCATAACTCTCGTGCTTTCTCAATATTTTTACAATGTCTAACCTGCAAAAAAAAAACAAAATTAACTCATTAAACATTAGAAATTAAGTCAGGGCTGGCCAACCTGAGGCCTGCAGACTTTTATCTTATTTCTTTATGGCCCACAAGGAGCTAAACATAGAGGGGACAAACAAGGACAGACAAACAGATTAAGTCAATTATATCAACCCCAGTGTCTCCATTTCTACAGCACCAGAAAATTGGTATTTAATTTATTGACCCCGAAAGGATGAAAGGCTAAGTCGACCTTGGCGGAATTTGAACTCAAAACCTAATGGCAGACGAAATACCGGTAAGCATTTCGCCTGGTGTGCTAACGTTTCTGCCAGCTCCCTGCAGAATTTTATCTTGCGACCCACTGGATACTTTCTTGAAATGAGTTTATTTAAACAAACATTTCAAAGACTAGAATAAGATAGTTTGCAGATTAACTTAGTCCACTTTTTAAACTGTTTGGAAACTATTATTGCAAATGAAACCCTTCTCTATCAGCTTGACCAAGAATCCACTGCACCTTTTATATGTTTACCTTTCCTTCATTGAACACTAAACTCTACTTGCAAAGACCTGTTGAGGCAAGTGAAATCGAAATCAAATTCGATGACTGGTATCTGTGCTAGTGGAGCGCTAAGAGCACCATCTGAGTGTGATCGTTGCCAGAGTAACAAACTGGCTTCTGTGCTGGTGGCACATAAAAAGCACCATTCAAGCGTGATCATTACCAGCGTCGCCTTACTGGCACTTGTGCTGGTAGCACGTGAAAAAAACATTCAAGCGAGGTCGTTGCCAATGCCACTAGACTGGCTCCTTTGCAGTTGGCACATAAAAGCACCCACTACATTCTCGAAGTGGTTGGCATTAGGAAAGGCATCCAGTCGTAGAAACTCAGCCAGATCAGATTGGAGCCTTGTGCAGTCATCTGGTTTGCCAGACCTCAGTCAAATCGTCCAACCCCAGACGTTAAACGATGATGATGTTTGTGTTGGATACACTCTACATGGTTTAGACCTACTTCCATGTAGTTTCAGGTTTTGTTGTCCTTGGCAACACACTAAGCTTCCTCTAATTTACTGATAAAAATGAAGACTAATAAAAAAGATATGGAGAAGAGAGACCAAGTTAAAGTCATAAGTGTACAGAATCAGTGGAAATGTAGTTTTTACAGAGCTAAAATAATGCCTCACCAACCTGAATCAATATTCGATCAAGTCATCAAGAACATCTGGCTGAGGTCACTTTGACCTCTCAGAAATTGCAGTTATATTGCTCTCAAAACACAACCAACTCTTTAAAAGGAACTACACTTAGTCTTAGACTATGGTTATATATATAAAAAAAAGTTATGAGATGTCATGGTGTGGACATTACTGATCAATAGGTCTAGTGGAGCAAGACTGACCTAGGGCTAAAGAGCAACGCGAACAGCAAATAATTGTAGTAGTTATGTTTTGCAGATCACTGGCAAAAAAACCACTGCATTTTGCTGAAGCAGAAAACATACAAATACAAAAACACACACACATATATACACACACACACACACACACACATATATACACATGCACACACACACACACATACATACATACACACACACACACACACATATATACACATGCACGCATACAGTTTGTTAGATCGTTTCTGAAATCATCCTATCTCAATTGATGTACACACATATACACACACACATATATAAACACACACATATACATACACACACACACACACACACACACACACACACACATACACACACACACACACCACACACACACACACACACATATATACACATGCACACATACAGTTTGTTAGATCGTTTTTGAAATCATCCTACCTCGATTGATGCCCAATACTGCTGTAGACTAGACGGGTCACCTCTGAAGTCACCAAAAACTAAATGCAGGTATAAAAAGACAAAAGAAAAAAATAGACAAAAATGATGATTCCATATAAAAGATACAACACATAGTAAAGCAATGAAGATGAATCACAGGAATTTTATTGGAAATTCTTCAGAGTGGCGCCATAGCATGCTTGACATCTAATGACTGCAAGAATACTATGACACAGCTTTGAAGAATTTCAAACAGATCAGACCCAGTAGTGTCTCTATTTCTACAGATTTGCTTGCCAGTTGTGTGACCGTAACCAGTTGACCATGTCCTTTAGTAGCTGACAATATGTGCATCTCTGACCACGAGCAGAAGTAGTGGGGGAGCATCATAGCCGTATGTCGAAAGGAATTCTTAGAGGTTTGGATAATTCACCTTTGGAAACATGAGTGTTTTGTTCAACATCCTTAAACAACCCTTATTCAGGGACCTTTTGAGTGGGATTGGTTACTCAACCAGAAGAAAATTCTAACTGGGCCCCACCTGCAAGGTCATGCGCTGTTTATCTTGATATGAGATCATGTCACGCACATATGGTTGTGATGCATGTGTCTGGTTGTATCCTTATCAGACGGGTAGTCATAATGGGTATACTGGGTTTCGTATATTTCACCTCAGTGTCACTTTGATGGCATGCACTACTCTCTCACTCAATAATAAATAATAATAATAATCCTTTCTACTATAGATGCAAGGCCTGAAATTTTGGGGGGGAGCTAGTCGATTATATTGACCCAAGTACTCAGCTGGTACTTATTTAATTGACCCTGAAAGAATGAAAAGCAAAGCCGATCTCGGTGGAATTTGAACTCAGACTGTCAAGGCAGATTAAATACCACTAAGTATTTTGCTCATCGTGCTAACGATTCTGTCAGTCCACTGCCTAAATCTGAATAATAATAATAATAATTGCCTAAATCTGAATAATAATAATAATCCTGCCTACAAGCACAAGGCCTCAAATTTGGGGAAGGGGTTAAGTTGTTTACATCAACCCCAGTACACAACTGGCACTTAATTTATCAACCCTGAAAGGATGAAAGGCAAAGTTGACCTTGGAAGAATTTGAACTCGGAATGTCAAGGTGGACGAAATGCCACTGGACAACTGACAATGATACTAATAGATACATACACATATGCAAGTGAGAGAGAGAGAGAGAAAAGACAGGTGAGAAAATGGGAAAAGAGTGAGAGAGAGAGAATTTGTAAGAAATATAATACTAACAAGTCTTTAGACTGTGGATGGCTTTTTGAATTGTTGCCCTGAAATCTGCCAATTCTTCTTTATATTCTGAAAAAATAGATGCAAAGTATCACTTTATATACACATACACACATATATACATATATATATTTATATGATCATCATCATCATTTAAAGTCTGTTGTCCATGCAGTTTTACCGGGCTGACATGCTAGAAAGCTACACCAGGTTCCAGTCTGATTTGGCATGGTTTTCTATGACTGGATGCCCTTCCTAATGCCAACCATTCCAAGAGTGTAATCTGTGCTTTTACACGCCACTGGTATGGGTGCCATTTGCATGACACTGGTATCTGCCACAACTGCAATTTTGCTTGGCTTGATGAGTCTTCTCAAGCATGAGGACATGTGTAAGCTCGCGAGAAATGAAGCCAGTATGCTCCGATGGATGTGTAATGTAAGTGTGCATGCTCGACAGAGCGTTAGTACCCTGAGAGAAATGTTGGACTTAAGGAGCATCAGTTGTGGTGTGCGCTGGTATGGTCATGTGGCGAGAATGGATGAAGATAGGTGTGTGAAAAAGTGCCAATCCCTAGCAGTGGGGGGAACCCGTGGAAGAGGTAGACCCAGGAAAACTTGGGCTGAGGTGGTGAAGCACGACCTTCAAACTTTAGGTCTCACTGAGGAAATGACTTGCGACCGAGACCTTTGAAAATATGCTGTGCGTGAAAAGACCAGGCAGGACAAGTGAGTCCAGCCCACTTATGCATGCCTTTCCTCCCTTGGACACACAAAGACCTGCTGAGGCAAGCGAAGTCGATATCGAACCTCATCCAACGACAGACACCTATGCCTACCCACCTTTGCTTGCGAAGACCTGTTGGGGCAAGTGAAATCGAAATCAGAATCAAAATTGAACCAATCCTATGACTGGCACCTGGCAGATGCCAGGACCCCTGGACTGGAGACACGTAAAAAGCACTATCCGAATTGTGGCCGATGCCAGCGCCGCCTCGACTGGCTTCCGTGTCGGTGGCACGTAAAAAGCACCATCCGAATCGTGGCCAAAGCCAGTGCCGCCTCGACTGGCTTCCGTGCAGGTGGCACATAAAATGCACCAATCCGACCATGGCTGATGCCAGCCTTGCTTGGCTCCAGTGCAGGTGGCACCCACTACACTCACGGAGTGGTTGGCGTTAGGAAGGGCATCCAGCTGTAGAAACATTGCCAGATAAGACCAGAGCCTGGTGCAGCCTTCTGGCTTCACAGATCCCCGGTCGAACCGTCCAACCCATGCTAGCATGGAGAACGGACGTTAAACGATGATGATGATGATATATATATATATATATTATATATATATATATATATATATATTGATAGAAATGGTAAGACAACAAAAGAATGAAAGAGACCTCGATATTATGTAAATAGAGGAATTTATCTGTAAATATAATATAAATATAATATGTGATAATTATTCGTTAGCCATGATAAAACTCCGAGTTTCAGATATCAGGACGGAAACCCATGCCGCCATCTCTTCAGTTATCCAGTCATCGAGAAAATGCTATGAAAATGACTGAATGGTCGAAAAAATGCTACAAAAATGACTGACCGGTCATTTCATAGCATTTTTTCGATAGCCGGATAACTGAAGAGATGGCGGCGTGGGTTTCTGTCCTGACATCTGAAACTCGGAGTTTTATCATGGCTACCGAATAATTGTCACATATTATATGTACAGATATATATATATATATACATATATATCCACTCTGCAGAGTGGTTGGTGTTAGGAAGGGCATCCAGCTGTAAAAATCCTGCCAAAACAATCACAGATGTCTGGTGTAGGCTTCCGCCTGGCTGGCTCCTGTCAAACCATCCCACCCATGCCAGCATGGAAGGCAGATATTAAAATGATGATATATTTTGATAAAAAGAAACTTAATAATGCAGAAAAATAAAAGGTTTAAGACTATTTCACCTGCTACAGCAGAAATTAAGTTTGTGGATCGCCTTAATCAAAATGTTATGGCTCCCTCTTGAAGGTAGGGTTTTACAACTGGATGCATTTCCTGATGCTGACCCTTTACTCACCTTATACAATACACAAATATACAGAATACTTGCAAAACTGGGACACACACGATTTATATATGAAGGAGGTGAGACAATTATATTGACTCCAGTGCTCAACATGAAAGCAAGAGATCGATTATGGATAAGACATACCTTTAGTCCAGTCAATTCGTCTGCGTTTATAGTCACAAAATACTGTATAGACATGGAGAAAGTCTGTTGGTTCAGTAAATCCTGAATTGATGGCTTGTTCATAAAGATCTGTCATGAAAATTGAGAAGATTACATTTAAAAAAGGTCTCGGCTGAACTGAGTTTGTTCATAAAGATCTTCTATTAAAAATGAAATGGAAATCACAGCTATAGAGGTCATAGTTAAGGCAGCAAGCTGGTAGAAACATTAGCACACTGGGTGAAATGCTTAGCGGTATTTCATCTGTCTTTACGTTCTGAGTTCAAATTCCGCTGAGGTCGACTTTGCCTTTCATCCTTTCGGGGTCAATAAATTACGTACCAGTTATGCACTGGGGTCGATGTAATCGACTTAATTGCTTTGTTTGTCCCGTCTGTGTTTAGCTCCTTGTGGGCAATAAAGAAATAAGAAACATTAGCACACTGGGTGAAATGCTTAGCGGTATTTCGTCTGTCTTTACATTCTGAGTTCAAATTCCGCTGAGGTCAACTTTGCTTTTCATCCTTTCGGGGTCAATAAATTAAGTACCAGTTGTGTACTGAGGTCGATCTAATCGACTGGCCCCCTCCCCACAAATTTTGGGCTTTGTGCCTTGAGTAGAAAAGAAAAGAATATTTTATAGATTTTAAGGTGGCAAGCTGGCAGAAACATTAGCACACCGGATGAAATGCTTAGCAGTATTTCGTCTGTCTTTATGTTCTGAGTTCAAATTCTGCCGAGGTCAACTTTGCCTTTCATCCTTTCGAGGTCAATAGAGTGTAAGTACCTTGAGAAAAAAGTTGGACCTAAGAAGCATCTAATGTGGTGTGCAAGAGAAACGACTGTGCTGGTATGGTCATGTGGTGAGAATGGGTGTGGATAGCTGTGTGAAAAAGTGCCACACCCTAGTGGTTGAGGGAACCTGTGGAAGAGGTAGACCCAGGAAGACCTGGGATGAGGTGGTGAAGCATGACCTTCGAACACTGAGCCTCACCGAGGCAATGACTAGTGACCGGGACCTTTGGAAATATGCTGTGCTTGAGAAGACCCGGCAATCCAAGTGACACCATAACCTCGTGGCCTATGCCAGGGGTGTAACCAGCCCACTTATGTTACACGTACCTTTCCTTCATGAACACTAAACTCTGCTTGCGAAGACCTGTTGAGGCAAGTGAAATCAAAATCGAAATCAAATTCAATGACTGGCATCCGTACCATCTGAATGTGATCGTTGCCAGAGCAACAAACCAGCATCCGTACTGGTGGCATGTAAAAAGCACCATTCAAGCATGATCTTTACCTGTGTCGCCTTACTGGCACTTGTGCTGGTGGCACATGAAAAAACATTCGAACGAGGTCGTTGCCAGTGCCGCTGGACTGGCTCCTGTGTGAGTGGCACATAAAAAGCACCATTTGAGTGTGGCTGTTACCAGTACCACCTGACTGGCCCTCGTGCCAGTGACACATAAAAGCACCCACTACACTCTTGGAGTGGTTGGTGTTAGGAAGGGCATCCAGCTGTAAAAAAACTCTGCCAGATTAGATTGGAGCCTGGTGCAGCCATCTGGTTCGCCAGACCTCAGTCAAATTGTCCAACCCATGCTAGCATGGAAAGTGGACATTGAACAATGATGATGATGATGATAATGATGATACCAGAACAGGTAACAGTGAAAATTGTTGTTTTGTCCGTTTAACTGAAAATATGATGCTCACTCATGATGATGATGCTAACCATGTCATAATGATGTACTATACAGCCTGACAATAACACAATGACAATGTACTTTACAGCCTGGTATGACAGTGATTTGATGTACAACCCAGCTAAGACAACGAATCAATATACAGTTTAGCATCAGCTGAATGTAAAAACACAAACCGGTTATGCCTATCTAGCCTGATTATGACAATGATGTATTCTACAACCTATCTGTGATGTCATCATGATCGTTTAACATCCACTTTACATGGTGGCATGGGTTGGACGATTTGACTGATGACTGGCCAACCAGATGGCTGCACCAGGCTCCAATCTGATCTGGCAGAGTTTCTACAGCTGGATGCCCTTCCTAATGCCAACCAGTCTGAGAGTGTAGTGGTGCTTTTACGTGCCACCGGCTCATGGGCCAGTCAGGTGGTACTGGCAACAGCCACGCTCAAATGGTGCTTTTTACATGCCACCTGCACAGGAGCCAGTCCAACGGCACTGGCAACGACGTCGCGCGATTCTTTTTTCACGTACCACCAGCACAAGTGCCAATAAGGCGACACAGGTAGCGATCACGCTTGAATGGTGCTTTTTACATGCCACCAGCACGAAAGCCAGTTAGCTGCTTTGGCAACGATCACGCTCAGATGGTGCTCTTAGCACTCCACTAGCACAGATGCCAGTCATCAAATTTGATTTCGATTTCACGTTCCTCAACAGGTCTTCGCAAGCAGAGTTTAGTGTCCAATGAAGGAAAGGTGATGTAATTATGTAAAAGAGCATCGACAGAGATTCAACACAACAATGATGATGTATAAACATCAGAGATATTTACCTGTTATCTTCACATCTGGTTCCTTGTGTCGTTCCATTGCTAAGATATAACGACCCCACAGTTCTGCTTTCCAAGGACAATTTCTCACAGAACGTTCGTAAGCTGCCAGAACAACTTTTTTGATGGGTAACTTGGTGTCCTTAAATACACAAAAAAAACATAAAATTTTCAGTAAATCTGAAAGTGTCAAATTCCAAGTTTCCATAGAAACGAAATTTTAAAACTAGCATTGCATTACTAAAGTGATTCTCAAGGAGGTTTTTTTGCCTAAGAACCAACAGGAAAGCTTCCATATAGTCTTACGACCTGCTGGGAATTGTAAAACAAATATTGAAACCATATCTGTCTTCCTTTAAAATTTATGTTTCAGTGATTAGACCATTGCCACGTTGGGCCATCACTTTGAAGAATCATTAGTTGAATAAACCAAACTCCAGTATTTATTTTAAGCCCAGCACTTATTCTATCAACCTCTTTTGCCAAACTGCTAAGTTACAGGGAAGTAAACAAACTAACACCAGTTGTCAAGCAGTAATGGAACACACACACACAATCATCACCATCATCATTTAACATTTGCTTTCCATGCTGGCATGGGTTGAATAGTTTGACAAGAGCTGGCTAGGCAGGAGCCTGCACCATACTTCTGTGTCTATTTTGGCAGGGTTTTATGATTGGATGCCCTTCCTAACATCAGCCAACCAACCAACCAACCAGTAGAGTGGATATATGTGTGTGTGTGTGTGTGTGTGTGTGTCATATATGTATATATATATGTGTGTGTGTGTGTGTGTGTATGTTTGTGTGGCTGTGTTTGTTCCCCCAATATCACTTGATAACCGATGTTTATGTCCTGGTAACTTAGCGGTTCGGCAAAAGAGACTGATAGAATAAGTACTAGGCTTACAAAGAATAAGTCCTGGGGTCGATTTGCTCGACTAAAGGCGGTGCTCCAGCATGGCCGCAGTCAAATGACTGAAACAAGTAAAAGAGTAACTAATGATCCACTCACCAAATAGCGTGTATACTGGAGCCAAAGTTCTGCATTCAAGTATCCATGTGTAATTGCCCGTTCATATATACACTGTATTCGGGCGGGGTCATCCAGACTGAGTTCATATTCAATGTATTTATAATAAGCTTCCATCTTGGCATAATACTCATCTGTTGCAGCCTGAAAATAGTCCAACATAACAAATGGTCAAAAGAGTAAAGAAAGAAAAGAAGAAAGACAAACTAATTGCCCACCCTTGCTCATCGTCTACTTTAGCTACTCCTCCCTTGTTGCATCTCATTTTCCAGACTGAGGAAAAACACCTCCTCTGTCTCGGTCCTTCTCTAGAGTGCAACCCACTGGAATACACTTCCCCCAAACTGATTTTTATCAGGTGAAATTCAACATCAACCGTAACAATGTATCATGTGAGGAAAGGCCTATAAAGGCCATGGACACTGCACCCTTTCTCTTGATGAACTATTATCTCAAAATAAAATAGAAAATGAAGATTGAAGACAATAGCATCATCATCATAATCATTGTTTAACGTCCGCTTTCCATGCTAGCATGGGTTGGACGTTTGACTGAGGGCTGGCGAACCAGATGGCTGTACCAGGCTCCAATCTTGATCTGGCAATGTTTCTACAGCTAGATATCCTTCCTAACGCCAACCACTCCGAGAGTGTAGTGGGTGCTTTTTACGCGCCACCGGCATGGGGGCCAGTCAGGCGGTACTGGCAACGAGCTTGCTCAAATCTTTTTACACATGCCACCAGCACAGGTGCCAGTACTGACATGCTCATGAAGGAGGTTACACAAGAAAGTTAATTCATAAATGTAAATTACAAAACTAACAGACTATCTGCCTTCAAATTAAAAACTTCTCATTTGTAACAAATATTAGGCCAAGGAAAAAGATTTTGTGTACCGTGTTAAGATAATGCTTTTTTATATGGTGCAACTTGATCGAGTCTACGATGTGCAGGTTGAAAATTAACCAAGACTTGTTCATCGAAAACATGCTTTGTTTTAACAGGACAATGCAAAGCCACATACCACCAGAAAGACCAGCAACAAGACTGAAGAATTGGATGGTGTGGAAGTTCTGCCGCATCCAGCCTATAGTCCAGACATTCTCCATCTGACTACGGTCTCTTCTGACCAATGCAGCACTTTATGGAAGGTCACCTATTTGAGTCATTCGATGAAGTTGAAGAAGCCTGTCAAGAATTTTTCAATTCAAAGCCAAAGGATTGGTACTTTGACCAAATCCAAAAGCTTGCAGGATCATTGGCAGAAGGTCATGGAAAATGATGGTCTTTATTTAGAAGAATAGTTGTTGTTGTTTTTGAATAAACTTTAACGTTATTTTAACATGGTGCACAAACTTTTTCCTTGACCTAGTAATACATACCAGTTCTTTTTCAAAAGGTTTTAATTTTTCCAATTTACTGAGTGTCTGCTGGTAAATCTGTTGGAAGGTTTTGTCCGATGCCAGTTCAGGGAACCATTCTTTCAATTCAGCATATGTATCTTTAATTCCTGCAAGAATAATAATGTCCACATCATAGCATTCTTGAAAAATAAAACTTAACATTCAGCTTTATAACAGAATATAACAATATTCTTTTCTATTCTAGGAACAAGGCCCGAAATTTTGGGGTAGCAGGCCAGTCGATTAGAGTGACCCCAGTACACAACTGGTACTTAATTTATTGACCCCAAAAGGATGAGAGACAAAGTCGACTTCGGCAGAATCTGAACTCAGAATGTAAAGACAGACAAAACACTGCTAAGCATTCCGCTTGGCGTGCTCGCCGCCTTAGAATCATCATCATCATCGTTTAACATCCGCTTTCCATGCTAGCATGGGTTGGACGATTTGACTGAGGACTGGCAAACCAGATGGCAGCACCAGACTCCAATCTGATCTGGCAGTTTCTACAGATGGATGCCCTTCCTAACGCCAACCTCTCAGAGAGTGTTTTTTCACATGCCACCGGCATTTTTACATGTCACCGGCGTGGAAGACAGACAGCTGTTTTGGCAACGATCACACTCGGATGGTGCTCTTAGCACTCCACAAGCACAGGTGCCAGTCATCAAATTTGATTCGATTTCACTTGCCTCAACAGGTCTTCGCAAGCAGAGTTTAGTGTCCAATGAAGGAAAGGTATGCATAAGTGGCATAGGCCATGGGTTATGGTCTCTCTTGGCTTGCCGGGTCTTCTCATGCACTGCATATTTCCAAAGGTCTCGGTCACTAGTCATTGCCTCGGTAAAGCCTAATGTTCGAAGGCCATGCTTCATCCCAGGTCTTCCTGGGTATACCTCTTCAACAAGTTCCCTCAACTGCTAGGGATACAACAACATTATATAAGGAACATGTGTTTATGTGTCATAATAGGAAGAGAGTTCTGAGGTTTCAGAAAGGGGACAGTCTCCAAATTCCTGTCTACACATGTATTAACACTACTAGTTTTTGTTCGACTAAAGGGGGTGCTCCAGCATGGCCAGTCAAATGACTGAAACAAATACAAGAATAAAAGAAAATAATATAGAAAGAGTGAGAGATCATCATCATCAACATTTAACAACTGTTTTCTATGTTGGTATAAACTGGAGGGTTTGATAGGAGCTGGCCAGCTGGAGTGCTGCACTAGGCTCCAATTGTCTGTTTTGCTACAGTTTCTACATCAGGGTGCCCTTCCTAATGCCAACCACTTTACAGAGTGTACTGGGTGCTTTTTACATAGCACCAACGTGGATACTATATACATGGCAGCAGCACAGTAAAAATGAATACGAGCTTGCCCAGATACAAACCTGGAATCTTCTGATCTGTAGTCAGACATGTTATAGAAATGTAACTAGATGTTCATGCACATAAACAGAAAAAGAGAGAGAGAGAGGTAGGAGGGAAAGAATGAAAAAAACATTAAAATGACTGATGTCAAATAACCAAATGTTGAACCAGCATTGCTAAACACTTGTGCCCGTGCTAGTAGGGTGCCAAGAGCACCATCCGAGCGTGATCATTGCCAGAGCAGCCAACTGGCTTCCATGCCAGTGGCACATAAAAGGGCACCCATTCGAGCGTGATCATTACCAACGTCGCCTTACTGGCACCTGTGCTGGTGGCATGTGTAAAAAGATTCGAGCGAGATCGTTGCCAGTGCCGCCTGACTAGCCCCCATGCCGGCGGCACGTAAAAGGCACTCACTACACGCTCGGAGTGGTTGGCGTTAGGAAGGGCATCCAGCTGTAGAAACACTACCAAATCAAGATTGGAGCCTGGTGCAGCCATCTGGTTTGCCAGCCCTCAATCAAAATCGTCCAACCCATGCTAGCATGGAAAGCGGACGTTAAACGATGATGACGATGACAGGTGCAGCACCAAAATGTCCTGTACTCCCATTCAGAAGAAACCTTTAATGATCAATTAATTACTTTCTTAACAAAATGAAATAATGTAGGAAAATCATTGATAAGAATGGTCAATTATGAAGAGGACTTACCAAGGAGTGGCACTGTAAGTTGGCGCTTAAACAATGAAACCAACCGAGATTTCTGTTCAATATATGCTGGGTTAGGTTTGCCTGAATCTGCTTCTTCTGGCTGTTAAAGATAAAAGAAAGACAAGAAAATCAAATGTAACCTAAAGTACTTATGCTTATTCATCATGGAACATTTTGTTTTGGAGATAAGGGAGTTTTGTTTTGGAGTAAAGGATATCAAATAAAAGGGTTATTTGGAATATTTATGACAACAGGTTTCTACATAAAAGTATTTAAATAGAGGTTAAGCAGGTATAGGCATGGCTGTGTGGTTAGGAAGCTCACTTTGCGAGCGAATGGTTTTGAGTTCAGCCCCACTGCACAGCACCTTCAGCAGTGGAGGCGCAGTGGCGAGCTGGCAGAAGCGTTAGCACGTCGGACGAAATGCTTAACGGTATTTCACCTGCCGTTACGTTGTGAGTTCAAATTCCGCCGAGGTTGACTTTGCCTTTCATCCGTTCAGGGTCGATAAATTAAGTACCAGTCACGCACTGGGGTCGATGTAATCGACTTAATACCTATGTCTGTCCTTGTTTGTCCCATCTATGTTTAGCCCCTTGTGGGTAGTAAAGAAACAGGTTAGAGCAGCGGACTCATGGTCGGAGTATCGCAGTTTCTATTCCCAGACTGGGCGCTGTGTGTGTTTATTGAGCGAAAACACCTAAAGCTCCACGAGGCTCCGGCAAAGGGTGGTGGCGACCCCAGTTGTACTCTTTCGCTCCAACTTTCTCTCACTCTTTCTTCCTGTTTCTTGTCCCCAACTTCCTAAGCAACCGCTGAGCCTGGATGCGCATTCATCCATCCGTCGATGCTCTCGGTGTCGGGGGTTGATCTGCTTTCTCTTCTGTGGGTCTTACGAATAGCAAAGGACCACGTTTCGGACTTCTCCCACTAATGGGATGAAGACCGCTTCGCTAAACAAACAAACAAACAAGCACCTTCAGCAACTACTGAAGCCCCAGGATAACCAATATCTTGTCAGCAGATTTGGTAGATAGAAAATGCATGGAAGCTTGGAATGCTGTTGTGTATGGGTGTGTGTGTGACCCAACTATGTGGAGTGGTTGATTTTAGGAAGGGCATCCAGCTGTAAAAACCATGCAAAAACAGACACAGAAAAGCATGGGTAAGGATCCTGCCTTGCTAGCTTCTGTCAAACTGTCCAAGCCATGTCAGCATGGAAGAAGGATGTTAAATGATGATATATATCATTCCTTATCACCACCAATATTCATTGTGTAATTTTTTGTTGGTTTTGAAATGAATAAAATGTTGCTGCTTCCAATTCGTGAGGAACCAACATAGAGTTGGCCGTGAGAGGAGCATGTAGTAGAGAGATGAAGTGCAACTACCTTGAGGGATTGACCCTGAGGTTTGTTAATTGAAATACCAAAATTTAGTTTGACTGAAAACTGAAGTGTTTTAAATTCAAATGGAACATCTGTAGGTATGAGAGAAATTTTTGGAATAAAAACATTTTCTCCTTCGTGTCTACCTGTTATGATTGTTGCCTGTAGGATATGGGGCTGATAAGTTAAGTACCAGTTGCATACTGGGGTCAATGTAATTGACTGCCCCCACCCCAACAAAAAAAAATTTCAGGCCTTGTGCCTAGAGTAGAAAAGAAAAGAATTTCCATTTATCAAATTCACTCCCACAGCATTAGTCAGCCCTGTATTATACAGGGAGACACTTGCCCAAGGTGCCATGCAGTGGGACTGAACTCAGAACCAAGAGGTTGGGAAGCAAGATTCTTAACCACATAGCCACATCTATGAAAGAATAAGCAACTAAATAAAGTGAAACGACATACCTCAAGACCAGCCAGAATAGCATTTTCAAACTCTCTGTAAGCATCCCATATGTTGGCGCCTTTGACAACATGAAGTCCAACTTCAGTGACAGCTCGATCAAAAATAGCTCTTACATGAGAAATACCATTCGGTGATCCCATTCCTCCAATGGCATACTGGACATATTCTAGCCAGACATCAACAGCTAAATATGAGCAAATAAAAGCAATAGAAAAGAATTAGTCAAGAAGGAAACAATAACGACAACCATAAAATACTTTAACTGATGGTGAATTAAGAAAGGACGATTTTAATAAGATCTAGGTAATGTTTAGGGGCAAAACTAGGTTTTATCTTTTACTGGTTTGGCTTGGAGGAAGGGACAACTTGCTTCAAAGGGAGCCTTTGTAGACCCTCCAAGACAGGTAAAAATTGATGTGGTTAATATTAAACATTTGCGAGTTTACGGCAGTAGGAGAAACGTGTAAAGAGGAATTTTCAGAAGGTCAATATTGTGTGGAGGAAGGACTGGGTGTAGTGACTAGTGCAGGGTCTAGAAGGGTGGTGGTGGGCACAGTATAGGTAATGAAAAGAAGGTGGTGAGGTGGTAAAATCGTTAGCACACTAGGCAAAGAGCTAGGCATAGATGAGATGGTTGAGTAAAGGAAGAAAGAGATATAGATAAAGCAAGTACCAAGGTAATCAGAAACAGCTTTGTCAAAAAGCTTTTCAATCCTTTCACGATCGTCTTCTGTTGCTAGAGATACTTCATCTTTCAACCATTCCAGCCATAATTCTGAAAAGAAACAAAGAACGCAGAATTAAGAAATGCAGTACAATAAACTCAGCATGGATAAACTCTACTCAGAGAACATATGACAGAGACACAGAAGTCAAAGAGCAAGATTCATGCATCCAGCACTTGTTACTTGGAACCATGCAGCATATTCTCTCATTGCTTGGGTGTGTAGGGTGAAGTGCAGCTGTTGTTGTTTAGTCCCTGATCAAAAGCCTTCCAGCCATGGCCAGCTGCTTTCTTGTATCTAGGGCCCATATTTATCATATTCCTATTTTTAACCATTTTGTTACTATATTTCTTTTGAAAGACATTGATTTTCTTTCAATTAATTTTGAAAGCCATGAAAAATTTGGTAAAATAATTTTGTCCACCCACCATGTTGAAGGGGATTGTGCCAGTGCCACATTAAAAGCACTCTGCACACAGTGAAGTGGTTGGCATTAGAAAGAACATCCAGCTGTAGAACCCAAGCCAAAAGCAGGCTGGAACCTAGTACAGCTCTCCAGCTCTGGTCAAACTGTCTAACCCATGCCAGCATGGAAAATGGATGTTAAAAGATGATGATGATGATGTTCTGGTATTTGGAACATACATTAAAATGGGGTTTTGAAGGAAGATTTTGATTTAGATTACTTAAAAAAAAAAAGGTTTATATTAAAAACCTAGGAGCAGTTACAAGTATATTGGTATCAAATAAGTTAAGATAGAGTGTGATTTGAAGGCGTTTTGGTTGTTATTTCTAAAAATTTGATTTGTAAAATTATTCATATTTAACCCTTTAACAATTAAACCAGTCATATCCAGTGGAAATATTTCACCTATTAAAACCAGCCTGATCCAGCCTCTTACACCTACCCTATGATGTCATTCTAAAAAAATATTATCAAAATTTTAAAGCTGTGAGATGAATTCAAAACAATGCTAATAAATAAGCATTATATTTGGCAGAGTAATCTGAATGCTAAAGGGTTGAATTAAAATCTCATAATATTGATTCTATTGCAAAATCGACTGCACTGAAGGTAGGCTCACTCCTTCATTTGAGGGGTTACCTCACTCCTGAGGCTATTCTTTATCTTTATAAGTCCACCATTCGCCCCTGCATTGAGTACTGTTGTCACATACAAACAGGTGCTCCTGTGGATTGTTTAACTCTGTTGGACCGCATTCAATGTTATATTTGTAATGCTATTGGTCCTCATCATCATCATTTAATGTCCGCTTTCCATGCTGGCTTGGGTTGGACGATTTGACTGAGGCCTGGCGAACCAGATGGCTGCACCAAACTCCAGTCTAATTTGGCAGTTTATACAGCTGGATGCCCTTTCTAACGCCAACCACTCCAAGAGTGTAGTGGGTGCTTTTATATGCCACTGGCACGAAGGCAGTCAGGCAGTACTGACAAAGGCCACACTCAAATGGTGCTTTTTATGTACCATCTGCACAGGAGCCAGTCCAGCGGCACTGGCAACGACATCACTCAAATGTTTTTTCACCTGCCACCAGCACAAGTGCCAGTAAGGCGACATAGGTAACAATCACAATTGAGGATAGCATGTTGCTCTGACAACGATCACCCTTATATGGTACTCCACAAGCACGGATGCCAGTCATCGAGACATCATCTTATTTAAACTATTATGTTATCAAAAAATAGGACAACCATAAATATATATAACAGGTGAGGACCAAAATCCTTCAATGGGATGTCAAACATCCAAGTCCGCTGGTACAGTCCAAGCAAAGACTATATATAAAAATATATAGTCAGTATTTGCAAAAACAATATATGAAGTATAAGGAAAGGAAAAAAATTGTAGTTGTAGATGATGAAAAAAATATGAGAAAGATAATGTATATAATTTTTTTGTACATAGGCGCAGGAGTGGCTGTGTGGTAAGTAGCTTGCTAACCAACCACATGGTTCCGGGTTCAGTCCCACTGCGTGGCATCTTGGGCAAGTGTCTTCTGCTATAGCCCCAGGCCGACCAAAGCCTTGTGAGTGGATTTGGTAGACGGAAACTGAAAGAAGCTTGTCGTATATATGTATATATTTATGTGTGTATGTGTTTGTCCCCTTAGCATTGCTTGACAACCGATGCTGGTGTGTTTACGTCCCCGTCACTTAGAGGTTCAGCAAAAGAGACCGATAGAATAAGTACTGGGCTTACAAAGAATAAGTCCCGGGGTCGATTTGCTCGACTAAAGGCGGTGCTCCAGCATGGCCGCAGTCAAATGACTGAAACAAGTAAAAGAGTAAGGGTTCTTCAAGACATGTAACATATTTTAAGGGTTACGCAAGGGCAAAAAGGTTGAGAAACACTGGGCTAAAGCATGACAGAGGAACAGCATTTGTGAAAATTTGAGAATGTATTCTTTTACTTGTTTCAGTCATTTGACTGTGGCCATGCTGAAGCACTGCCTTAAGGTATATAAATGAAGAAATGAAAAAAAATTCAGTTTTGGAAATGAGAATTGCAAAACTCATGAGATCAATGCATTTAATTGTTCTTAATTGTTGTATTATTAGGAACAATAAAGAAAAACTTGCATTTGGAATCTGACTTACCTTCAGTTAAAGGAAATATTTCACTCATGTACTGTCGCGCTGCTCTCAACCTCTCTAGTTCTCCGGCTTGTCTCAGTGCTCTGATTAAATCCAGATGTGGAGCATATGTATAAGGATAACTGAGAATCTGTTACAAAAAACAGAAAAAACACAAGATGAAGAAGGATCTAACACCAAATTGAGGTTCCTAAGCAACTTTACTGTTTACAATCAAAATAGAGCAATAACCAGTATTAATAGAGTAACACTCTTCATCATTTAATGCCCACTTTTCCATGCCTGCATGGGTCAGGCAGAATTTGTTGATCCATTTCCTATGGCCAGAGGCCCTTCTTATTTCTTTATTGCTCACAAGGGGCTAAACAAGGACAGACAAAAGGATTAAGTCGATTACATCGACCCCCAGTGCATAACTGGTACTTAATTTATCAACCCCGAAAGGATGAAAGGCAAAGTCAACCTCAGTGGAATTTGAACTCAGACACACACACACGGTGCACGTGAGGACACGTGGTCTCGTGGTTAGGATGTTGCACTCCCAATCGAGTGATCATGAGTTTGAATCCCGGGCCAAGCAGCACATTGTGTTCTTGAACAAAACACTTCATTACATGTTGCTCCAGTCCACCCTGTGATGGACTAGCCTTCAGATCAGGAAGGAGGGGAGAACATTGGCCTGCTCGCCTGACCAGCAAGGTGGCATCATCTGAAAGCTAAAACAAGGCAAAGTGCATTTTGACCAGCGATGTGTAACATCTAATAACCTGGTCGTTCACCAGTTTATATATACACTCACGCGCGCTGTGTGTCTTTGTATTTGTCACCACTTGACAATTAGTGGTTCTTTTTTTTTATTTTTGTCCCTATGACTTAGCGATTGGGCAAAAGAGAACGGTAGAATAAATACCAGAATTTAAAAAAAGTGCAGGGCTCGGATTGTTCGACTAAAAGCCTTCAGAAGGGCGATCCTTCGGTATAGGTACCGTAAGTGGCTTTGTTTACATTTCTGAAGATAACAGAAACCCTTTTCTCCCCCCCCCCTAACACAAACCCTAACCCCCCCCCCCCATATATATATATAAAAAAACACTTTCTTGAAATGTATCTGGTACTCCCGTACCTATACCGAAGTTACGCCCTTCAGAAGTGTTAGTGCCCCAGCATGGCCGCAGTTCAATAACAGAAACAACTTATCAAGTTTTTTTATTTATCCATTTATTTTGATTTAAGACAAGTTAGAGAAATTTTAGCATCTTGTTTTAAAAGTTAGTGCATCTGCATCTTCTGGGGAAAGTTATGATCAGCTCGCGAACATCTTAGAACTTGGCATCAGTTACAAAATTTGTGTAAAACAAAATTATAAAACTCTTTCTCTTGCTTATTATATTTATTTTATTTATAATAAAAAAAATAACATTAACAAGGGACGTAACTCTATGTTATGTTGACAAAATTTATATATGGAGGAGGAACTATCATAAGAAGCTAAAACAAGGGTTTTCATTTCGTTATATTCACCACGTTTTACTTTATATTGCGATTATAAATATATATATATAAATACATATATATATTATATATTATATGTCTTAAAATAAAATATAAATGCATAGTAATTATTAATATACGGTTAACTATCCTTCCGTTTTAAATTTGAAAATAATAACAATAACAAAGATGACCGCCTGCATAGTGTAACTATAGTAAACAAATAGAGTAGGATTTCTGAAAAGAACGTAGTCAACTGTTAGAGAACTGCGCTATAGATATAGCTGGGCGCAAAACAGAAAACAAGCAGTAAAAAAAGCAATGGTAATCTGATATATATATATATATATATATATATATAATATATATATATATATGTATATATATTGGTCAGTTCAAAGAGAACGCTTAAGATTCCATTGTATGTTCGGTTGTGTTATCTCACCTGATTATCTTCTTATAGATTATTTTTATCAATAAATCTGTCCAGAAAAAAAAAATTAACACACAACACCACACGTTACATTACATAAATAATACATACACAAGGGGATGGAGATATATATATATATATGTTCAATATTTCTTTTGATAAAGTTAAAGAAAAAAAAAGACACAATTCTAAGGTTGATAAAGAGTCTACTGAACCGATTCCTTAAAACATGTCTCGTAATTATTTATTTCATCGAACACGAAGAGGAAAAATGCGAGCCTTCTGGAATTTGAAGAGGGGAATAAGAGGGACAAAAACAAACTGCGATATTCTTAGTTCTGTTATCTTACTAACTGGGGCATCTACCCCGTTCCAAACTCAATAACACTGCGATAACAACAGCAATGATAATAATAATAAACACTTAAATTAAGAAAATAACACAAAAACATAAAAAATACATGAAACAGAAAGAAGGGATTTGTTAAAAAATTACTTACTTGCTCTTCGAGACAACGTATTTTCTCTTTCTCTGCTTCATCGTCATCTTCGGAATCCAGTTCAGAACTACTGTCATCTCCTTCCTCAGGCTCCATTTCTTCGTCTTCTTGACACAGCATCAAACTGTCGTCCTCGCTTGGTGACATTTCACTCACCGCCGGTTCATCAACATCACCTTTATCCGACATTTTTAAACGTCAATATCTGCCTCCTTTTTTCTAAAGAGCGACTTCTCTAAGCAAAGATAACTTGGGGTGGCAAAGAAAAAAAATTTTTTTTTTTTAACCCAATATAATTGTTTTCTTTAATTATCTCTATTACTCCAATTGTAAATAACAGTAATGTTCTATAGAACAAAATAGCAATATTAAATTTTAAAAAAAGAATATATATGCATATACTGGTAGTTATTAAAATGGTATATAAAAAGAAAAAGAAAAATAGAACTAGAGTTTAGTCATATAAAGAATCTTCCAAGAATTGTGTTGGATAAAATATCTGATTGACGTCAGTTAGGTGGGAAAAAGGGGTTCGTTTTATTGGTTAAGGTCAAATTCCAATATTCTAAATTTGACATATTTCTTATATTTTGTGAACATCTAGTTTCAATATCCCACTTCAGGTAAACCGAAGTTCTTCCTTGAAGCTACTGTCCCTCTTCTCATCTAAGCAATACACTATATATATATATATATATATATATATATATAGCTCAAAGCTACAACACATACACACTTACATACGTTTACGAGAGAAGAGAGAGAAATCTGAAGTCGACTAGAACTGACCAGGCATTTTAATAATCGATAAAATATACGTATTAGGTCATGTTGCATTTAATATCTGTAGATAATAAATTAAGACTGTTTCTCATGTTACGGACAGCAGTCGAAGTGAGCCAATTATATTTGTTCTGGGATGCATCGTCTACTGCAATTAATTGGAGCACATATGTATATAGCAGGCAGACCTGTCTACCTTTTATCGTTTTTTTTCTTGCATCGAGGAGCAGGGGATAAGTAGGTCAGCGTAACCTAGCACTATTTTACAAAAGTCTTTTATGTAGACGAAAAAACAGTGTGAGCATCCTCTCACCCAACCATCACCACCGCTACCACCACCACCACTTCGTTGCCTCGACACTTTCGTTACATCTTTCTCTCCCCTCCCCCCTTTCTTCATTTTTTTTTTTACTTTTCGCATTTTCATGTACTTTTTCTCTTTTTATTTAGTTTTTTTTTCTCATTTTTTCTTCCTTTTTTCCTTTTAGCAATGATAAAAACTACATCTGTCACAGTTTTCGATATTATTTCGTTTATTTAAAGACGAGGAGCAGAGTTCATAACCTTTTGTTGCAGTTCTTTTTTTGACTGGCGAATTGAATTAACTGGATTTAGGTACTCAGAGGCGCCATTCGCATAAAAAACAATAATTAAGTTAATGCTAATATATTATTAAAGTAACGAACAAAATTTAATTGGAAATATTTATATGGCAAAAGAAAGACAACAATAACTTAATGATTAAAATTATTTTGCTCATTTCGTACAAAGAAAGCTGCTTAGAACACGTTCCTATCTTATGAGAACTACTCAACGAAGCATAGAATTCACCGAGCATGCCACGATAAAGAGTAATTGACCTACAATGTACATTTTTAAAATATACTAATTTTTTATGCCTACTTGTGATTCCCTCAACATTTCTTAAACAAATATGGAGAAATTTTCACTATAAAGGTCTAATAAGAAAGAAATATATCCGCAATTGTCTCCCTTACCTGTCGAAATGATTTTTTTAAAGAAATATATTCACTCATTGAGCTAATGCTGTCTTTTTCTTATTGCATTAACATTTCTTAGTGGAGTTTCGAGGCAACCTTTATTACCTGTGCTAAGATTATGCTTTAGTGTAAGATGTAAGGTTTCCGTTCTGAGTATTTTGTTATTGAGTGTATCTGTGTGGAGAGTATTATCAAGACTTGATGATAAATTCTTTAGTGATTTCACAACAACCAAATGGTGTGTGGGTTTGACAACAGCATCAAAAATTCCATTCCATACAATGTAGATTGTGAAAATTAACACTCCCTTCTCCAAGCTTAGATTCGAAACCGAATTTAAGGACTCTGGGTCGACATGTAGGGGACACAATTGCGGATATATTTCTTTCTTATTAGACCGTCATAATGAAAACTTCTCCATATTTCTTTAAGGAATCTAAGGATCGTGGTTTGCTACCACGATCAACAGGCGCGAAAAAAAGGTTTTCTCTGTCCAGTCAAAAAAACGATAAATCATCTCCCGTTGACCTACCTCATCCACGTCAGGCGAAGTTCAAATGGACAGGGGCTGACCTATTTAGGCACAATCTCTACTGCAGTATGTCTGTCCTTCTAGCTACCACAGCGGTTATAAAATACCTATTTCTTTACTACCCACAAGGGGCTAAACACAGAGAGGACAAACAAGGACAGACAAACAGATTAAGTCGATTATATCGATCCCAGTGCGTAACTGGTACTTAATTTGTCGACCCCGAAAGGATGAAAGGCAAAGTCGACCTCGGCGGAATTTGAACTCAGAACATAACGGCAGACGAAATACGGCTACGCATTTCGCCCGGCTTGCTAACGTTTCTGCCTGCTCTCCGCCTTTTTAACAGCGGTTATAAAATACCGTGGTCAACAGAGAGACAGGCAGAAAGGCCTAAGAGGCAGACAAGAAAGGCCTGCGACGCTGACAGAAGATTTTGGCAGACTGCAGAGACCGAGAAAAATGTTCGATCGAAGTTTCACGGTAGACTACTTTCTCAGTTGAACTACACACCCATACTCACAAACACACAAACATATTTAGTTCTGACATATCACATCCACAGATGTGCCCTGTTTCTATTTCTAACAACTCGTAGCAGTTGTCAACATTTTGCATGTAGTGAAGAATTATGTGTACCAACGACAAATTAAGTCCAGTGAATAAATTATTTTAACTTTGAATTGATGTCATTCATCTCTTTACTTCAAAGGCATCCACATTCCTATCGCATCTATTCACCGTAACACATACCGATACACCTTTAACCACAAGATATTAAATTACCAGTAATAAGTGCTAAATATGCAAATTGGTTTATCTAATTCAGTGGTTTTCAACCAGGGTTCCGCCAGTACAGTCCAGGGGTTCCGCAAGAAGTTACAAAAATGCTAAAATCGACAGTAGTTTTTAATTCTCCTGTGCAGATATGTGTGCATAAGACAATTAAATTATTGCACAGGGATTCCTCGAGCCAGTGGAATGTTTCCTTGGGGTTCCGCTTCAGCAAAAAGTTTGAAAAGCACTGATCTAGTTTACTGTAAATCCTCGAGTATAGTCCGCCCTTGAGTATAATACGCAGGGGATTTTTAGGGTGCTGTACCTTTGAAAAACCTAAACCTTGTGTATAATACGCACCCCTTCTCTAACTTGAGTCGTGCGTATTTAAGCCAGCAGCACCTAGTCGAACAGACACTTCCGCGCATGCGTAATACAATAATGGTGATGTTCTTAACTGTTATATGGGAATGTAAATATATTTGCAAATTGTTTTTGTTACATGTTATTCTGTGTTCTGAATACTTTTATTTTAATAGATGTTGCTTACTGCAAGTTATGGATGATTCTTTTATGATTTCATTGCTTTCAGGCTTAGCTTAAGGTATTTTCGCACCCGACATCACAAAATGCGTCTGACAGCAAATAGAGACTCGGACATTGCTTAGAAAATATTTTAAATTTTTAACCTTGTATACAGTACGCACTAGGGATTTTGACCTTTAAATTTTGGAGGGAAATGCGGATTTACGGTACTTTCATTCCTAAAATTAGTGGATTTAGGATTAGTGTTAATCGATAGTTACAGAAGATTCCATCGATACATACAACTATTCCTTCCTTTTTCTGTCCACGAAAATATTGTATTAGAGAGTATCATTTATAATCGTTATAGCCAGTGAGAAGTTTGCCTCCCAGTCACACGGGTCCGTGTTCAGTCCCACTGCGGGACACCTTGGGTAATTGCCTTCTACTGAAGCCTCGGGCCGACCAAAGCCTTGTGGGTGGATTTGGTAATCGGAAACGGAAAGAAGCACATTGAGTGTGTGTGTGTGTGTGTGTGTGTGTGTGTGTGTCCATCACCACAGCTAGACAACCGGCATTGGTGTGTCTAAGTCCTCAAACTTAGCGGTTCAACAAAAATGGCCGATAGAATAAGCACCAGGCTTAAAAAGGAGAAAAAGTAAGTACTAGGGTCGATTCTTTCGACTAACAGTCTCTAAGGCGATGCCCCAGCATGGCCGCAGACTGAAACAAGTGAAAGGTATATTTGTTCGGTGTTACTTTAAAGTGCGTTCTATCTGGTCATTTACGCTTTAGCGTGCAATCTAACCCTGATTCCTAACCCAGATCTGATCATTTGACAGTGTTGACTACGAATACTGCGGTAGACTGCAAACTAAAGAAGCACCGTTTTTTCTAAAGAACGTTACAAGCTTGTTTGCTAAGCTACGCTGGGAAACGTTTATAGAATTGATTTGCTTCTGGTAGGAGGTTGCATAGACACGGCTAATAATAACTAATTAACGAACTTTATCAATCCTCTGGCAGAAACGTTAGCACGCCGGGTGAAATGCTTAGCGATATTTCGTCTATCTTTATGTTTTGAGTTCAAATTCCACAGAGGTCGATTTTGCCTTTTATCCTTTCGGAGTCGATAAATTAAGTACCAGTTACGTACTTGGGTCAATCTAATCGACTGGCCCCCTCCCCCAAAATTTCGGGCCTTGTGCCTAGAGTAGAAAAAAGAAAAAAGAATCCTCTTATATAATATATATATATATATATATATATATATATATATATATATATATATATATATATATATATATAACTAGCAGTATCGCCCGGCGTTGCTCGGGTTTGTAAGGGAAATAACTATATAAGCATTTTTAGAGAGTTATAGCCAAAAAATAGCAAAAAATGCATTAAAAATGGAAAAAAATTATGGTAAATTTTTTTTAAATCGTTGACTCATCGTAGACATTTTTAGAGAGTTACTTCCCTTATATTTAAAAAAATATGCATTAAAATGGAAAAAATGATGGTAAATTATTTTTAAAATCGTAGACTCATCGTAGACGCGCGCTAATACCCAGAAGGGCTTGATATGAATCACGACTATAAGATATCCGGTTTTGGTTAAACTGCACCGCAAAATGTGGGAGTAGTTAGGAATCTAAATCGGAGTAGACAGACACACAACCTTACTTTTATATATAAAGATTGTGTATGCGGAGAGTCAGGCTGAAGATGGGAACGATGACTTCCCCTTGCACAGATATTGTGTCAATAGACAGCTTGAGGAGATGTCTTCCTGGGCCTAAAAGCTACAGTAGTATCGACCTATAAGGGTTAGCCACACCTAGGTGGGAAAATTGAGCTAACGCAGGTTAATGAAATCTCCACCATTAATGAAGTTTTTAGTCATAAATTCAATGCAACAATCAGAATTACATAATAATGAACGCAAAAAAATATATATGGAAAAAGTTGAAATTCAAAACGCAAACGTTTACAACACGTTTATACAATCAAATCAGCATTTAGTTGCATATAACCCTTGTTGATAATAAGAGTTTGCAGGCGCTTTGGATAGTCTTCTAAATACTTTTTACATGTGGTGGGGGCTTATTTTTCTTCTACACAAATTCTTTTCAATTCTTGTAAGTTACACGGGTTTCTTTTTTGAACTCTGAATTTCGATTCTTTCCACAAATTTTCGATTGGATTAAGACCAGGAGATTGACTAGGCCATTCCAGAACATTAATCCCATTTGTTTGCAGCTAATTCTTGGTCATCTTTGCTGTGTGCTTTGAATCGTTATCTTGTTGAAAGACCTATCCTTGTTCCAAGTTTAGGGTGCGAGCGCTAGGTATTAATCATCTCTAAAATCCCCCTATATTTTCCACCATCCATTGTTCCTTCGATTACTTCTATTCTTTCAACACCTGATGAGCAAAAACAAGCCCATACCATTACTGATCCGCCTCCGAATTTCACTGTAGAGATAATATTCTTTGGCGCGTATTCCGTGCCGTTCTTTCTCCATATCTTGCCGATCGAATTTCTGCCGAAAAGTTCAATCTTAATTTTGTCAGACCAAACTGCGATTTCCCAATATGTTGCCGGTTTATTTAGACATTTTGTTTTTTGGCAAAGGCCAAACAACCTTAACATAACGTTTCATAAGCAATAGGGTCTTTCTTGGAGAACGAGAAAAGAGATTATAATGACGAGGTGCTCTACTAATTGCATCCTTGCTCACATGTACTTCACATGCTTCCAGGTCT
>NC_042997.1:193895546-193900546 GCF_006345805.1 Octopus sinensis | reverse complement strand
TGAAAGGCAAAGTCGACCCCGAAAACGATGAAAGGTAAAGTCGACCTCGGCGGAATTTGAACTCAGAACGTAGCCGCAGACGAAATGCCGCTAAGCATTTTGCCCGGCGTACAAACAGTACGTCCACCTCATCGCATAACAAAGATACTGATATGGAATAGAAAAATTCCGCCGAGGTCGACTTTGTCTTTCATACTTTCAGGGTTAGTAAACTAAGTACCAGATGAGTACTGGGGTCGATGTAATCGACTTTCCATCCCCCCTTGTGCCAATATTTGAAACCGGTATTAAATACGGAAATACTAGAAAGAAAAATTTCTATTCTCAAAGAGGATCTCTCATTCTACATTTATTTAAAGTTGTTGACCTTATGCAATTTTCGGGTATCACTGCCTTGGCCGCTGCTTTCGTTGTTGTACTCGTCGTCGAAACGAGCTTTTTGCTCTAAAGCGCTTTTTGATTTTTCGGTTGCCATATTTATATCATCTGGCAGAAACGTTAGCACGCCGGGCGAAATGCTTTGCGGTATTTCGTCTGCCGTTACGTTCTGAGTTCAAATTCCGCCGAGGTCGACTTTGCCTTTCATCATTTCAGGGTCGATTAAATAAGTACCAGTTACGCACTGGGGTCGATATAATCGACTTAATCCGTTTGTCTATCCTTGTTTGTCCCCTCTGTGTTTAGCCCTTTGTGGGCAGTAAAGAAGTAGGTATTTCGTCTGTCGTTACGTTCTGATGGAGGAGAGGAATGAGCGGTATGATCGGATGGAAAGGCGACGAGCTGGCAGAAACATTAGCACGCTGGGCGAAATGCTTAGTAGTATTTTTCCTGCCGCTACGTTCTGAGTTCAAATTCCGCCGAGGTCGACTTTGCCTTTCATCCTTTCGGGGTCGATTAAATAAGTACCAGTTACGCACTGGGGTCGATGTAATCGACTTAATCCGTTACTCTGTCCTTGTTTGTCCCCTCTATGTTTATCCCCTTGTGGGCAGTAAATAAATATATTCATATTATCTTGCCTTCGTTTATAATTGTAATGCAAACGAATAACTTGGTGGATGTTTTCCAAGCGTAATACAACTTCAACTGTATAATTACAGTCAAGTTTCACGGCATCTTTAGTTTTATACTTTCCCAACGTATTCTTATTTCTTTATTGCCCACAAGGGACTAGACATAGAGGAGACAAACAAGGACAGACAAAGGGCGTAATTGGTACTTAATTTATCGACCCCGAAAGGATAAAAGGCAAAGTCGACCTCGGCGGAATTTGAACTCAGAAGGTAATGGCAGACGAAATACCTATTTCTTTACTACCCACAAGAGGCTAAACACAAAGGGGAAAAACAAGGACAGACAAACGGATTAAGTCGATTATATCGACACCAGTGCGTAATTGGTACTTTTTTTAATCGACCCCGAAAAGATGAAAGGCAAAGTCGACCTCGGCAGAATTTGAACTCAGAACGTAGCGGCAGACGAAATACTGCTCAGCATTTCGCCCGGCGTGCTAACGTTTCTTATTTCTTTATTGCTCACAAGGGGCTAAACATAGAGGGGACAAACAAGGACAGACAAACGGATTAATTCGATTATATCGACCCCAGTGCGTAATTGGTACTTATTTAAATCGACCCCGAAAGGATGAAAGGCTAAGTCGACCTCGGCGGAATTTGAACTCAGAACGTAGCGGCAGACGAAATACTGCTAAGCATTTCGCCTGGCGTGCTAACGTTTCTGCCATTTCGCCGCCTTTCCCAACGTATTCTGTGTCACAGAATATCATGGCGCTGTATGAGCATTACTTTCCTGCAATGGTCGCCCTGACCATTTCTGCTAGTAAGTAAAGAACCCTCTTCCCACACATTAATTTACAGTAATCAGAGGCGTAAACTCGTTCTAAAGTTATTTGAAGCGAACACACACACAAAAAAAAAAGGCGTCGTGACACATCCCAAACACTTTTAAACTCATTTCTCTTATATTACGCGAAATATTCTATTAGTTATAACTTATGTAATTGTATTCTACAAACATTACTCTCATACAACTACTAATATAAGTAAGTAAAGAGTTAAAAATTTGTTGAAAAGGCGCCAATTTTGAAAACTGTGCTCGTGGGTGGGGAGCTAGCTCCTCTTGCTCCGCTATTACTTACGCCGCTGCTAGTAATATTACATTCTTCTTGCTTCGGAAAGAATGATCTCAAATACTGTCGAACAACATTTTACCTGACTTTTCTCATCTATATCTGTTGTTAGGGTTTGGTAAACGTGTTTGTTGTTTGTTCCTTCTCGAGCTATGCCTGGCTCATAAGGGCCGGTTTCCCGGTTTTCTTGGCGTATAGGTTCCCCACCTGGACGGGACGCCGGTCCGTCGCAGGAGAGCTTCAAGATGCAGGAGGAAAGAGTGAGAGAATGTTGTGGCGAAAGAGTCAGCAGAAGTTCACCATTACCTTCTGCCGGAGCCGCGTCGAGCTTAGGTGTTTCGCTCATAAATATACACATCGCCCGATCTGAGATTCGAACCCACGATCCCTCGATCGCGAGTCCGCTGCCCTAACCACTTTTCAATTATGCCTTCTGTGAGTAAATGACAAACTTTCACTGGCAATCCTAAACATCTTTGCAATAGAGTTTTAATTTGGCACCAATCAAAGCTTGAAGATAAGTTTGGGAAAAAAGAAGAGTCTTCTATTTTTTCCTATGGTTAATATACAGAAATCTTTAGTATCATCTAGAGTTAATTTAGAGTTCTTTCCGTATTCAAATTTCACTCTCGGATGTTGCTGAAATTCTTGACCAAGTATCAGGTTCGAACACAGGTTCTTCAACCGTGGAGCTGGCAGAAACTTTAGCACGCCGGGCGAAATGCTTAGCGGTATTTCGTCTGCCGTTACGTTGTGAGTTCAAATTCCGCCGAGGTCGACTTTGCCTTTCGTCCTTTCGGAGTCGATAAATTAAGTACCAGTTACGCACTGGGTTCGATGTAATCGACTTAATCCGTTGTCTGTCCTTGTTTGTCCTCTCTGTGTGTAGCTCTTTGTGGGTCGTAAAGAAATAGGTATATCGTCTGCCACTACGTTTCAAATTCCGCCGAGGTCGACTTTGCCTTTTATCCTTTCGGGGTTGATTAAATAAGTACCAGTTACGCATTGGGGTCGATATAATCGACTTAATTCGTGTGTCTGTCCTTGTTTGTCTCCTCTGTGTTTAGCCCCTTGTGGGTAGTAAAGAAATAGGTAACGTATGTCTAATGATTAAAGCCAAATGTTATGTCTACAGCAACATAGTTCTTGGAGCTATTAGTTAATATTTTCTGAACCTTAGTGATATATTAAATGTGTGGAAGAACCTTTAATTTTCGTTCCCATGAAGCTTTCTCTCCAAGGTAACTATCATTGTAGAAATTCAAGTGGGTCATAACGTTTTCTATTTACAATCAAACACGTTACAACTTGAAACGAGTCCTTTAGACACCTTTAGTAGGTGTGACCAATACCGGAGAGTTGTGCCGTCTTAAGTCGTGGACACACCAGGCAGTTGCCCGAATGCCTTACGGGTCTAGGGACTCAATTCTCATCTATGAATGCTGTACCTAGCTATCAATAAATACTCAAGGATCCTGTATATTGAATTTTCAGAGGGCATATAATGCTCCTAATGCAACCCAGCGTGAGATGATCTGCTATCACAAATGAGCTTAGATTTGCACGCATGAAAATAATATTTCGTCTTGAAACAATTATTGCAAGTAGTCTTGCATACTAGACAATTATCTTGTGAATGGTATGAGCAATCACAAAAGAAAAATAGACGTAGGAGTGGCTGTGTGGTAAGAACCACATGGTTCTGGGTTCAGTCCCACTGCGTAGCACCTTGGGCAAGTGTGTTCTACTATAGCCTCCGACCGACCAAAGCCTTGTGAGTCGATTTGGTAGACAGAAACTGAAAGAAGCCCATCGTATATATGCATATATGTGTGTGTATGTGTTTGTCTCCCCAACATCGCTTGACAACCGATGGTGGTGTATTTACGTCCCCGTAACTTAGCGGTTCGGCAAAAGAGGCAGATAGAATAAGTACTAGGCTTACAATGAATAAGTCCTGGGGTCAATTTGCTCAACTAAAGGCCGTGCTCCAGTGTGGCCGCAGTCAAATGACTGAAACAAGTAAAGAGTAAAAGAGTTTCATACTATCTATGGCAGCTATAATTTAGTTTCTTAAGAGCAAATGGAAATTTTTAGGACCTGCTGTGGTTCAAGGCTTATTACCACTGTCCTTAGGGCCGTTGGATTTGCATACACAATACTATTGGGTTGTCCGGAAAGTTCGTGCTGATTTATAGTAGCTTATATTTCGACTTATTTTAGAACATGGTTGAGTCCATAAGATAGGCTTTGACTACACCTCCATTTAGAGCATAGTTTAAACTACCTTTTCGTGGAAGAAGGATTATGTTCCTATAACCTGTGTTAATTCTGTAACCCTTTAAAATGGAAGATAAGAAAGTTCATTTTCGACACTTGATGCTTTGAGAACCAGACAAAAATTGCTGCAGCTCGGCTGGGATGTGTTATCCCACCCTCCATATTCACCAGATATTGCTCCTTCGGATTCAGATTTCCACTTATCCAGGTCTCTGCAGAATAGTCTTAATGGAAAATTTCAATTCCTTGGATGACGTAAAAAGATACCTTGATGAACTCTTTGCCATGAAACCACCTCAATTCTGGGAAGAGGGTATTTTCAAGTTGAAGGAAAGATGGGGACGCATTGTGCAACAAAATGGTTCATATTTGGTTGATTTAAAAGGTAATGGCAAGTATTTATTGACCTTTTCTTTCCTTTAAAAATCGGCGCGAACTTTCGAGACAACCCAATAAAGTATAAGTGCGCTGAGAGAGGTCTGTTGCAGAGACTTGGTTAATAGCAGTCTATAAGTCCAACGATTTGTTTTCTGAGAGACGCTGACGTTACAGGCAAGGTCATATATTTATA